>NC_072733.1:9166662-9384162 GCF_026930045.1 Uloborus diversus | reverse complement strand
TAGCATTATTAAGGGATAGACAAACAATTTGAAATACGTAGTTCAAAACAGCATTAGTTTATTTAAAAAAAAATATTTTTTTAACAACTAGTCAATAGGATAATTTATTACTATTGAGCGGCTTCATGAATGGCTTTATAAATAACGGCCTTCTCTGTTGGAGGACCGTCTATTGTTTGGTAACTGACAGCTGTCCCTCCGCAATTTGCAAAATTACAGTTCATCGGGCACAAGAACTACCGTAAAGATCAACGGCTTTAAAAAATGTTTTTCCATAAATGTTTAAAAAAGTTGTTTGCTGAGTCTTCTACAGAGATGGGACCTTTGTCTGTGCTAAAAAAAGTATATTATAATACGTTCACAAAGGTGTTCAACAACCCGGGCAGCTCATGGACCGTTCAAAATTTAAAAAACGCTTTAAAAATGGTTTTTAAAATATTAAGAATCATTTCACAACGGTTATGGAACGAAGTGGGAGACCTGAGAAACTGCTGAACCAAACAAATGCTTTAAAAGCTGCTCCAAAAAATGTACTTTAAAGTATTTTAAAAAACGGGACAATGTTTCGTGTTTGAAAAATATTGAAAAAGTGCTCGAAAATGGTTTCAAGGTTTGCAGTATGATACAAACATACACTCTGCCCCTCCTCCCCCCCCCCCAAAAAAAAAACCATGAACAAAGAAGAAATTGAGCTGTAACCAAGAAACTCGGCAGGAATGTAGCGTGGTAAGCGATATGGAAAATATTAAAAATTTCGTCGCCAGTGAAGCAAGGGAAAGCGTGCTCTGCGTAAACGAGATGCGCAGCTAGGGAAGATTGAAAGCATGATTGCTCGTGCCGGAGAGCTATTTAAACAAAGCTATCGACTTGAATGGATGCTATTGTGACTAGAACGATCTTTGAAAGGTAACCTGTGGCAATATGAACCGTTGTTGGACTTAGAGAAGGGACGTACTGTAGGTCTCAGAGAAGTAGTTAGGTTGTACTGTCGTAATTGTTGCCACTTCGGTGGAAGTGATATAAAAGTAGATCGGTGTTTGCGACAATGCATCACGTAAAAGGGTAGTCGACCGTTGAGGAGAGTTAGAAGCAAAAATAAGCGTTTGGATTGCACAATCATAAGATCGACTTCTTCCGTAGCAACAACGTCGATAACAGCAATTCGATGCCATTTAATTTCTTCCAGGCATCTGGTGGTGTCCAGAAAAAGAATTCTAAAGAACTAGGAAACACTGGTATCGCGAGCTGGCATCCATTATGATACCAGCCACTTGCCCCACATTATAGATAGCGTCGATTGGATTCTTACCGCACTTGACAAGCTGGATTGTGACAGACAGGAAATGTGTGATATTTAGCAATGAATCCCAATTCAGTATCAGTACTCATGACCTACTCACACGAGTGTAGCAGTCAGGTCAGTTGTTCCGTTCCGGCATTTGCTATTGAGCAGCATACGGCAGTTACACACGGTAGGGTAGTGAGGGAGGGGAGATTTATTGGGAGAGAGACGGGAATACCTCTAGTCGTTCTCATGTGCACTATGACTGCTCGCAGTTGCGTGAACGACATTTTAAAGCTGGTTGAAATGCTTTTGCTATCAAGTTGCTCAAGTGCCATTGATCACCAGGACAAAGTTCGTCCGCATATTGCACGATTCTCCTAAGAATGTTTAAGGAAATAAAGTGTTCTAATGTTCTTCGAGATCACCAGATCTCTCGCTAATTGAGCACATTCATATCATTCTTGCACAACTGCAGGCATCAAATAATACTGGTTAATTCGATGCTCAAATGCAAAGATAATAGCATGATTTATCATAGTCTAGTTGATATATTTCACTCCATGTCATACCGTGATTTAATTCGTATTGCAACCAGAAGATGCTATACTGCATAGGGTTTTGTACCCTTTGTCGTGTCATAAATTCTTAATAATGCTACTATCTTTTGTGCTGCATTTGTAGTCATTTATCTATCTCTTTATATACCATATTCATGCTAAGATTGTTCAAAATAGCGCGCTTCCTTCTGGGTGCGCACATTTTTTTTGTGAAATAAAATATTTCAGAGACATTTGAAGAAATGCTTTTTTATATCCCACGATCAGGGAAATAAGGTACTGAAAGTTGGGCCACTGGTGAAAAAATGCTTTATTTTCAAATTACAAGAATTGAAGAAAAAAGAAAAGAAAAACCAAAATATTTATTAATACTACCGTTTACCTGCTAGGATAGTATTTTCCGATATTATGTTTTTCTTCGTTAAACGTCAGAAGCATTTCAAAGAAGATTTTACTACAGAAAAAAAGAGTGAAATGCGATGCTATAAAAAAGAGTTCGCCCAACTTTACTCTAAATAAAACCTCTAAAAATTTAGAATTTTCTTTTTTTCCCTATGAAGTCACATATTATTTTATAAACACAAGCTTTTTTTAGAAAACTAATCGTTATTTTTTTCATCTTTAATGCATAAAACATTATTAGGATAAAATACTTAACATACTTTAAAGGCGGTTTTGTTATGAAAATTTACCTTTCAAGACATTAATAGAAGAATAAAAAGAAAATGTCGAAAGCATAAAGAAATGAAAATTATTAATTTTAAATCAGAATTATATGAAAGAAAATAAGAAGGAATTATTTATGAAGTCTAAGCAAAAAAAGGGATTAATTTTCTTTAAAGATGTAAAATAAATATGCCTCAAATAAAAAACAAAGCAACAAAATCGCGAAAAACTGCTTAAAAATAAAGGGAGCAAGGAATATTAATGTCTTTCAGATTAAAAAAAAAAGAAAAATGCAAAAGAGTAATGCTAAGTTGAAAATCTTATTATAGAAAATATGAATTAAAATAATTCCCTAATATTCTTTTACTACAAGATTATATGGTATAATAAGATTTCTGTTTATAGGCATGGTAAAAGCAATATGCGGTAGGTACTATTTAACTATAGCTACTAATTAAATGATTCAAGTATAATAATTACATTAACGGATGATAAATGTTTTGTTATTTCATTGAAAGACCTTCATAGACGGCATTGTGATTTGCTCAATTTTAAACAAAAAAGTTGTTATATTTAAATAAAATAAGATAACCATAATAACAAAAAAGTGGGCAAGCAATTTATAATTACGTGCCTGTAAACTAAAGGACACAATGTCCGTTCTTTCAAAAATGAAATTTAAGCACCACATCTTACTCATATTTATATTCTAGGGTAATTCCATATAAAATCAACGAATTTTCAGAAATTTTCGTGCCGCACCATTTTTGATTTTGATGAAATTTGGTAGGTAATATTTACCAATATTCTGTACCCCCAAACTGTTTTTATTATTTTTTTCTTTTTTTGCTTGCAAAAATTTTATTCCTGAGATGTAGCTATTTTTTTGCTCCGCGGATGAATAAAATTTGGCATTTTTTGATCCTTTTTCAAAAAGCACTAGTAAATTTATTTAAATTAGTAGAAAGATCAAATACATATTATTTTAAAGGTGAAGGAATGAACTTTTATTTATGCATAAAAAGAAAAAAATTAAGTTTAGCCTAATTAGGAATTTTTGGTTCTCAAATCATAGTTAAAAAAGTGCCTTTTTTGTCATTTTTAGCCTAAAAAAGTCGATGAGGGACGTTCAGTAGGAAGCTAATTTTTTTTCCAACTGTAGTTAGCTATGCATACTAGAAGTATAGAAAAAAAGAGGTTGATACTAGTAGTAATTCATGACGAAAAAATTGCTTAAACTTAAGGAAAAATGAAAAAATGGGCTTTTTCTCTCTCCAAAAACGGGATGTTTGTTAGGTGATAAAAATTTGAAAATGCTAGGGTAAGAAGCTGTTACATTGCACTTTAAAACTAAACAAAAAGTGTCTTTTTTTTAGGTGTAGAAGAGTCATAAACCTTTAAATAAAACATTTGTTTTTCGTAAAATTTATGTATTGTAAATATAATTAATAAAAATTGGAAGCTATTTGTTGTTTAAAATTACATTTTGAAAATATATTTCAACGAAACATGGTTATATGGTATTTTTGAAGGTACTCATCCAGTCTACTTGACCTCTTTTAAGTAATGTGCAAAAGTTATTACAGTATTACTAAGGCATATATTTCTTCTACGTCCTAGAAAAACAAAATAGTTTTTGCTTTGTTTTAAAGGGCAATGTAACGGTTTCTTACCCTAGCATTTTCAAATTTTTACCTCTTAACCGCACAGGTCGCTTTTGGGGAGGAAAAAACCCATTTTTTCAATTTTTCTTAAGTTTAAGGAATTTTTTAATAATAAAGGACTGCCAGTATCGGCTTTTTTTCTGAACTTCTAGTATGCATAATCAACTACAACAGGAAAAAAAAATAGTTTCCTACAGTAAGTTCCTAATCGATTTTTTTAGGTTCGAAATGACGGACACGGCACTTTTTCAACTACGATTTGACAACGGAAAAATTCTAATTAGGCCGTTTTCGTCATTTCGAGCCTAAAACAGCCGATGGTGAACTTACTGTAGGAAACTAATTATTTTTCCTGTTACAGTTGATTGTGCATACTAGAAGTACAGAAAAAAAGCCGATGTTGGCAGTCCTTTGTTATGAAAGAATTGCTTAAAGTTTAAAAAAAATTGAAAAAAAGGATTTTTTCACTCCACAAAAGCGACCTGTGGGGTCTAATAATAGGCCCCACAAAGATATAAAAAAAGATAAAAATTTGAAAAAGCTAATGTAAGAAGCCGTTCCATTGCCCTTTAAAACAAATAAAAACTGTCTTGTTTTACTAGAGCGGAGATGAGATATAAGCCTTTAAAATAATACAATAATGACTTTTAAACATTACTTATAAATTAATTTTAATTAAAAAAAACCGCCATCAAAAAACACAAAGGAACTAAAAAGTAAAAAATAACCGACTACACTTACATGCTATTTCCTGCCCAAACTTAGAAATGAAATTTATTTTACAATTCCAGTACAAAAATCAACTAAACTAAACACCCAATTATAAAATAAAAACTAATTTTAATTACTATATGGTGAATTATTTTAAATACCTAATTAATTATATACGATCTCTTGATTTTTAATAACCTTTTGAAGTCGAGACCTCCTATAAACTACTACCTAAAGTAACCGAGTAGGTTTAGTTTTAAAGACTTGCGCGTTTTGTTAAATGAGTGTTTAACTCAGGATTTGGTGGGTTGTCAGCTACGTTAGGTGATAGTTTATAGGAGGACCCGACTTCGAATGGTTATTAAAAATTAAGAGATCGTATACAATTAGTTAGGTATTAAAATAATTTATCGTATAGTAATTAAAATCAGTGTTTATTTTATAATTGAATGTTTAGTTTTGTTGGTTTTTGTACTGGAATGGTAAAATAAATTTGATTTATACGTTTGGGTAGGAAATCGAATGTATAAGTATACCAACCAAGTATGCGATTTTGTAAAATAAAGCAAATATACAATAGATGGCAAAAATATAAAAGCGAAAAATGAAAAATTTGCAGTTGCTTCTCTTTACCGCCCACGGCAGAACACATCTTTAAAGCACGCAAAAAAAAAGACACAAAACCTGTGTTTTTTTCATCTGATAAATAACTAAACAATTTTCACAAACCTTTAAAAAAGCATTAATATTACCCAGTTAAAACGAGCATTTTATAATCTTTCCAAACTCCACACACAAAGCATTAATGAATAATGCATTTCATTTTGCTCCCATACTGTTGAGTACCACAAGCGACAATACTTTTCCTAAATTTATTGTTGCATAATGTCAACAGCACTATGTCTAGAAAATATAGTACTTTTGGGAGAGAAGACCGAGGTCTTGTAACTTGAAGAAAACAAGGTATATTCCGCGCACCGAGTTTTAGTGATAGATGCAAAAAGAATGGATTTCCTATGTTCGCAATATCATAAATCAAAATTAATGGTTTCTTCACACCTCTTACTTAGATGTGTTTACTATTAGCGACTGATATTTTTATAAAAGATGCGCTTTTCATTCCGGCATGGTTTTTACTAGAATATTGCTCCTCAAAATGATGTATGAGTTGGAACGGAAATTCACAAATGGAGATAAGTAGTATATTATTGATGTGTGTTCTTTAATTTTATTTTTGTAAATAAAAGGATTTCTAAATATGAAATTTTTGGCTTTCAGGAACAGCTAAAATTAATATCTAGGAGTATGAAGTGTAGTTTTCTTTGCTGGTTTTCATTATTCTGAATCATAAAGAAATTTGATTTTTATTTTGATCCAAAAAAATGTCTGGAATCATTTGTCTAGAAGCATGTTTTTTTTTTTTTTTGATCAAAATATAAATCAAAACTGGTCATAAATCAAGCTTAGTATCGATTAATATTGGTATACTATTTGAATTACTGTAAAAATCAATATGACAAATATAAAATAATTGTTTCTTTACACCTCTTACTTCAAAGTGTCTACTATTAGCAACAGATATTTTTATTATAAAATATACGCATGATTTTTATAGCTGTTATTTTAATTCTTACCTCTCAAAACGATGTATAAGTTGGAATTCCAACTCATAAATGGTGATAAGTAGCATATATTGTGCATTCCAACAATCATCACCGAAAAGTGCATCTCAAATGTAGTGTTTTTGAAAAGAGGAGAATATGGGAGAAAGGTAAAATTAGTTTAGGCAATTTACACCTTTTCAAAATAAGAAAATCGGAAACTTGTTTTGAATATTTACCGTGCCTAAAAGAAGAACTATGTGTTTTATAATAAAAATCATCGCTTTTTTTTTTTTTTTGGAAGCAAATTTGTGTACGTTCAAAAAAGGGTGGAGATTTTTGACTTTAAAAAATAAATAAATGAATAAATAATTCAACGTAAAAAATATTTTTTCCCTAATGAATTTTTTTTTGATTAATTATAAACATTTTTATCTAATGAATGAAAAAAATAAACCTATAAATAAAAAAATTATAAAACGTTATAATAAGAAATAAAAAAAAAAATTACTATTTAAGAAAACATAAAATAGGGAATAAAATAATGAATGAATAAGAAAATAAGTGAATGAAAAAATAAATAGTGGAATTCATGAGTAGAGGAATTACTTAATCAATGAACACGTAACTGAGTTAATAAATAATTGAAATAGCAAATGGCATGAACTATTTCACTTTGTTCAAATCATTTTGTACCTCGTGTATTTGATGATGATGTCGTGTCTATGATAATGTGCATTTATATGGCTCCGAATCCGTCGTAGACAGTCTTTGCAACTTCGACAGCCTTAACTGTATAGAGTACGTCCACTGGGTCTTCTAAGCCGATGTTAAAAAGTTTGACCTGGATTTCTCGCTATCCCATTATTTCCCAGACATGATTGATGGGAAAGAAATCTGGCGATCTGGCAGGCAAAGGAAAAGTTTGACAAGCTGGCAGACAGTTCATAGCAACACGTGTCGTATGTTATCCGGCATTGTCCTGCTGAAAACCAGCCGAGGGTACTGCAGAAGGAACGGCAGGAAAACAGGTCTTAAGATGTCGTCGACGGACCGCTTTGCAGTAAGTGTGCCTCTGATTGCGACCAAAGGGGTCCTGCTAACAACGGAAATGGAACCCCAGACCATAATGCCTTGTTGAGGGCCAGTGTGGCGTGCAAAAGTGAAGTCAGGATCCCCCTCTGCCCTGGGTGTCTCCAAACATGTCTTCGATGATCCCTATGAGACAGTTGGAAGCGGGATTCGTCGCTAAAGACTGTACGTCCTCGGTCGGTATCATTCCAACCTGATCGAGCTATGCATCACTGTAATCTGGCTTGGCAGTATGTTGGCGTCAGTGGCAGGTGGCGTAACGGTCGGCCCCGACGTAGATTTCGCTGTCTCAACCGTCTGAAAATGGTCATGATAAACACTGGTGTTTGGGTTGAACGTCTGATGGTTCATAGAGATGAAGAAAGCTCTGTGACGGCTGATTGGACAATCACTCTGTCATCACGATCTGCTGTGACCCTAGGCTGCCATCCTGACGCTAAGCTCCGCCATTTTCCACTCATCCTTGCCACCATCTTCGAATCACCGCGTCGCTTTTGCTCAAGTGACGAGCAATTCTCCGATTTAACTATCCGGCCTCTTTCAATACAATGATACGAACTCTTTTAAACTCTAACAGTTGCTCGTAACGAACACAAACCACCCGGCGAACACATTTTTATGAATCGCAATCAAACCGAAAGTTTTAACAACTGTTGAAAAACTGCCCTTTATATAGATCTGCTGGATGCGCAGTTTCGATGCGCTGGAGATCAAACTATTCTTTCATTGGACACCAAATTTTATTCATTTGCATATCTGGTCGAAACACTCATGCATACAAAATTTCAAAGCAATTGGGTGATAGCTTCTTGGTGCGTTGATTTTTTTATAGAGTGTATGTGTGTGTGTGTATATTTAAATATATATATACCTGGATTTGTATGTGTGAGTGTGCGTGTATATTCCTTATAGAAATCCAGTTAACATCGGATCTTTACCAAATTTGGCACATAAGTTCTTTGATGCTTGTGAATTCACATGGAGTTTTTTTCGCTAGAAAAATCCGTGAAACGGAATGTTTACGCCCATTAATAATAAAGATTAAGCCCAAAAGTGGTGGCTTGCTGACATGCATCACTGGACGCTACTTTTATTTTCGAGGTTGACAGTGCAACGCAACTTGCATAAAATAATATTTTATTTGAATTTCTATGACGGTATGTAAACCCTAGTAGAATCTCAGACCATTTGTATTCATCCGTGTCTTTCTTCCTCGGTACTCCATTCAATCTTATTTTTCAAGTTTTAACCTCAAAAGATTCATTTTAGTAATGTGTCATCCTGAAAGAAATAAGCGTATAAAACAACTTCACACATCTAATAAGTTGAAATAAAAAGCTTGTTAATAAATAAATACTCATTATTTGCAGATATTACGTAAATTAAAAAAAAAAAATATTTCTTGACAAAAATGTTGAATAGAAGGAACATAAATTAAATCTTGACGATGAATGACCTAATCTCATGTAAGATATAAATACCCCAAACACAATAACTTGTGGCTAAAATATAATAAGTCATTTTATATATATGAAATAAGAAAAAGAGATTTTCTGAGTAAAACTTGTATCAAATGTTGAGAAGAAATGATGACACGCCTTACATAAAAGCGAAACGTGTGATCCATTAAAAATATGAATTGCGTAGGATTTTTTTTTTCGGTCATTATGAAATGAAAAGATAGCGGAAAGTGAAATTATATAAATAAAAGGTCTTAAAAACTTATTTTTTTCGTATAATTTTCAGGATATTTTTTTATTGTTGCTAAAGAGTTAACTACTTTAAAATGTTGCTAATTGAAGGGATTAATGTTAAAAAGAGGCAGAACCGATTTCAATGAACTCAAAGGTTCTGCATTGCAGCTTAAAACGCCAATACACATTTTTCTTTTTTTATATTTTACTATCTCCCCTTATATATTCCTCAGTACATTTACTCAAACGAACTCAATAAATAAAAAAAAAAAAAAAAATGAAACGTGATTTGGTGTTTTAGTGCGGACCTTTTGAAAATTCTAATTTGAAGCTACTACTTACTTTTTCAGCAAGCCTTTTAATTATTTCTCAGGCATTGGTAGTCGAGTGTTTTCTGTCTGGTCTTGACTAATTGAAATTCAGCAATATGTTGCCACAAAGTAAATCTAAAACTTTGATCTCAATAGAAACTCAAGAAACGAATTTAAAAATATGTGAAAAGCCCAAAGTCTAATATTGTTTAAAACTGCTTTGCAATAACGAATTATACAGTTGCACTGGCAGTACCCGCCTGGCAATGCCCATGCCAAGAATTGAAAGGAAATCCGTTGAACAAAAAGAATCCACGTCCCCCCCCCCTGTTCTGGTGTGAAATAATCATTTTTCTTCACGTAAAATGCATACACACCGTTTCAAAAATATTTGTTAAAGTCTCTTTGAAATTTAAAGCTATTCGCCAAAACGTATAAAAAGATTAACATTGGCTTTAAAACTCAAAATAATCCTTCAACCATATATTACATCGCTTAACGCGCGATGCAACCATACTACCCTAACCCTGCCCTTTAGCGAGTGAAGCGGTTTTTTTTTCCAGCAATTTAAAATAATTCGCCAAATATACACAAACAATGCTATAATAAAAACGTTAAAAAGAACAATCACACTTGAGTAATACGACAAATCATTAGTTATTTATATCAGTAACAATGTTTAACTATAAGAAGAAAAAAAAACAAGCATTGAAGAAATAAGCAAAACAAAACCCAATAGAAAAATCCTACACTGTTAAAAATTACGTCCACAGTGGCACCAAAGAAAGGAGCAAATTTGCTGCAACTTATATTCAGTGTGATATAGAATTTTGCCAAAGATATGCAAAAGAATGGTACCAAATATATGGAATTATAATGATAAAGAATTTATCCACATTTCACAAATAGTACCAGAGAATAATTTAAAAAACATTAAAGCTAGTTTATTCATTGATAGTATATAAAAGTACATTGCAAATCATGATCGTATAGTTTAAAATGTTAAAGATTAAGAAATGGCCATTTTGAAAATATGATATTAAAAGATGCTGATCAGCACATGTATGGTACACAAAAGTAAAACATTGTTTAAGACAATTATGATCCAAATAAACTCATATATTTTATAAAACGATGATCACGTGGAGTAAAAAAAATTACATATCACAATTTGTTGATCAGTGAAATTGTAAAAAGATGTAGAGTCAAAAAATTGGATTATACGACCTGTCCGATGTAATACGTGAAGAATGATGGCATGTTTGCCATCTTTTTTTCAAATACCAATTTGCAAAAGTTCGGAGATGGCGAAGCACTCGATTTTTTATAGGAAATTTTGAAATCGCCCCGCACACGATTTCATTATATATTATTTACTTAGATGTCGTCATCTTCAATGTATTAGACAGGAAGACTCGTCGGATTCAGTTGGATGCTGTTTGACGATCGTCTCACAAACAAAAATCTGGAGTTCAAGTAGGCATCAGCCTCAGCTCAAAAAACCACACATCCAGCGAAACCCCCGAACACCAATCGGTCTCCGGGAGTCGCCACACGAACAACTTTTTTTTCCAACTACATTTTCATTCGATCTGATCCAAACTGCCGCCACATGGGAAAAAACAGCATGGTGTGATTCAGTTAACTGAGTGGTTGAAGTTATTAGCGGCGTGCAACCGTAGGAGCGAAAGTGCGAGGCTGGTTGGTGACTGGAGGTGCGTTTCACGTGGAGGTCTAACCGCGTTTGGAGGCGGGTGTGACGAACAGGGTTGTCACATTCCTCCCCCACAAGAGAAAAAATCACAGAAAAAGTCCAATTGCAGACTGTTGAAACCAGAGAATGAAAAGTTGACAGACCGTTGATATGTACAAAACATCAAGAATCCGAATACATAGACACATATAAACTAGCAATAATACACAAACACAAAACATAAATAACGCTTATAATACCTTAAGTCATATTGACTTTCATCAAAAATACAAATAAAATTTTCTCCTTGTCATGATACATAAAAATTTTTTGAATAAAATCCAGCATAGTTCAAAAACATAATTCATTAAATACAGTCTCAACCGAAGAAGTTTTGCAGTTTGCTCATTTACTGCTTTTCATTGCTCATCATTTTTGAGTACATTTGTGACATAAATTTTTGGATATTACCTCTCAATCATATATCATATTGCAAATATTCATAATCACATACATAAGAGAAAAAACAAATATACATTTTCACGTTTATGTCAATGTTCATATTGGGTGGATTAATGCGGTTCACTAAAAAAATTAGTCTCTGTTGATCTATGAAAGCAAGATACTGACCAAGGATATGTGAACTTAAGTTGAAATAAAAAAAAAAAAATTTGGATATTTTTGACCAACTATATCTTTACAAACAATCGAAGATTCGGACCAGCCAGAAAAAAAACGACTGTCTATTTTGTGAGCTCTCAAAATACTAGAAAATACATTTCCCAAAAATATACCAAATAGAAAACAAAAACAAAAAAAAAATTGCACCGACCACCTATGCATTGACAAAACAGATTAGTACAAATTTCTCAATGCAAAAAATTTTTTGTAGAAGTTTTTATCATTCATGGATTTGCTAAATGTCATTTGTGACATGATTGTTTACCTCATTTTCAATATTTATTTCACCAGTACTTTCATTTTGAGCATTTGTCAATTTTGCATTTAGAGGTACTTGTAAAAACAGTTTACTAACGTGGTATTTTTTACTCAAGTCCCTGCTATCATCATGAAATTCAATGAGATAATTGTCATTTCTCAGTTTTCTAGTGATTGTATGAGGACCATCATATTTTGCACAAAAGGTGTTTGTGTGAGAAGGTATTTCTACAAATACTTTATCTCCCACTTCAAAGTTAGGAATGGCACGACCCTTAATGTATTTCAGATGTTTAGAAAAATACTCATTTTCATTAAATTTTACCATTTCCCTAGTCTCTAGAATATGTTCTTTGAGCAATTTTAGATATTTAGATGGGCTTTCTCCCTCATTAGATTGAGTAGTCAGTGTAGAAGGTAAGTTCAGATTCCTACCAAAGAATATTTCAGCAGGTGTAAATTTAGTAACAGAATGTTTGGAACTATTATAATGAAGCTTAAAAAAAAGTAACCTATCAGACCACTCACAAACAGACAACAGAGTTGGCTTGGACATAGCTGACAGGCTTTCTTTCATTATTCTGTGAGTCCTTTCAATAACCCCGTTACTCTGTGGATAATATATAGATGAATTTCTATGCTCAATATTGAGTGATTTCAAAAAATGTTCTAATTCCAAAGACTTGAAGTTAGGAGCATTGTCAGACAGCAGAGTCTTGGGGAATTCCAAAACGTGAGAAATACTGATTCAAGGTGGAAATTATGGTGGAAGATTTAATGTTGTTTAAGGGTACAGCTTCCAAATACCTGGAAAAATGATCAATGATTGTTAAAATATAAAATTTTTGATCGTGTGACCTAGGTAGTTTTCCCACAACATCAATTGCAATTATTTCACCACAGGTGAGATCTCTCTTTTGAATAAATTTTGTTGTTGTCAATTTTGCTTTAGGTTTATTTTCCATGCAAGCACTACAGTTGTTACAAAAGTTTTTTGTGTCTTTTAGCATCCCATACCAGGAGTAAGTCTTCTTAAGAAAATCATATGTTTTAGTAATACCAAAATGTGAAGCATGTGCAGACTTAAGGCATTCTAAGATTAAAGAGTTTGGCATGAAAATTCTGACTAAAGTTCTGTGTGGCTTGTGTTTTGGGTTTATTCTGATCATAAGTACATTGTTATCCTTATTAAAAAAAAATTTCTTACAAATAAATTCATCATTAGCATCTAGTTTGTCAATAATACATTTAGTATCTTTAGACTCCCTCTGTTTTTTGGCTATGTTTTCCAAAGTTAAATTAGGATTTGCCTCAAAGATATTAATGTTGTTTACAACCAAATTAGAACTAATTACTCTTGAAAGATAATCAGAAGGATTTTTTATGCCTATTATGTGTTCAAGTCTGTAGTTACATTGCTGCAAATACATAAACCACCTTGCAACAATCTCAGGTTGCTTATCCAATTTCAAATGATATGTTAAAGGTTTTGCATCAGTTAATATTACAAAAGATTTCCCCCCAAGAAGATGTTGTTGAAAATGTTTAACAGAATCATAAATACCTAGCAATTCTCTTCTAATTGAAGGATATCTAGATTCTGAGGGTAAAAGTTGTCTTGAATAGAATTCGACTGGAAAAAATTTACTGTTGTGCAACTGCATAAGAATTCCACAAAGAGCTATTTTACTAGCATCAGTTACAAGATAAAGTGTTTCTGATTCGACAATATTTTTCAAAGTAGGTTTTTTAAGCAGAGCATGCTGAATGGTATTAAAAGCTTCTTGACACTCATCATCCCATATAAATGTAGAATTTTTTTTTGTTAATTTTACAATTGGATGGACAATCTTAGCAAAGTCATAAATCATGTGTCGAAAATAATTGATCATTCCAAGAAAAGCTTGGACCTGTTTTACATTTTTAGGAATAGGTAATTCCAACAATTTAGTTACATTATCAGAGGATGGTGAAAAGCCATTTTTATGTACATTAAATCCCAGATAGGTTATTTCCTGTTTACAAAGCTGTAATTTCGCAGGATCGAGTGTTAAATTAAACTGAATAAGTCTGTCAAAAACTTTTTGAAGCCATGAACAAAGTTCCTGAATTGAATTCCCTGCAACAATAACATCGTCGAGAAAAAAACTGTACATTGGGAGCCTTGATATCTCCTAGGCATTTTAGAATCAAACTATGAAAATACGACGTTGAATTGACACTGCCAAAAGATAATCGTTTAGGAGCAAAATTTCCTAATTCACAACAAAATGCAAGCTTGTGTACATCTTCATCCCTATTCCTTTCCAGCTATGTCGTGTAAAATGTCTGTAATCAAAGGTAAACAAATTTTGAACGACTGAGTGACGCAATTTAAGAGACGATAATCTATTACCATTCTGAATTTTTGTTTTTTAGGATCGACCTCAAATGGTTTTTTTCTTACGAAAATGACCGGAAAACAATAATTTGAAGAACTTGGGACGATAATTTCAGAGTCGAGTAAATTTTTTATTTTCTGCTTGGCAAAATCCTTTGCAATGCTAGGAATCGGATATGGCTTTGATTGAATTGTAAAATTATGCAACAAATTAAATTCAGGTGTGACAGCATTAGTCGAGCCAAGAGTTTGGTAAGACTTTGAAAACACCCTACTGTTTTCCATAAGCAATTTAAGAGTATTACTCCTATCAGGTTCCTTAAGGTGTTCGATTTTGAAGTCAGATTCATTGAGTTCTTTTTTTCTTAATTCAATTACCTCTTGCATGGTTAGGCTGTTTACATGGTAATTATCACGCTCGCTAGAAGCAAAAATATTGTCATAGTCGACATTTTCAAGATTTCCAATTTTTGTATTCTTATTCACAACAATGGTCTTATTAGAATTATTTTCGATTATTGTGATTATTTTCCCATCATTGACAGTATGAAGAGATTCAGAAATTGTGTAATTCAATTTGTTCTTAAGAGCGTTTAAGATGAGATGAGTTTTTAGCGACAAAGATTTTGGAACAGAAAGTGCTACAATTTTGGAAGAATTTGGTTCCAAAGTTATCTTTTCAAAAGTTTTTGCAACAACTTCCTCAGAAGGAGTTTTTAAAATGTTATTGCAAGCTTTACTATTATTTGGAGATTCTTCGAAAAAGTCAAATTTGTCATTACCCATAATTAATTGCTTATTTGGGATGTTTAAAAGAACTTGGTTGGATTGTATGAAGTCATATCCGAGAATAATTTTGTATTTATATTTCCAATTATTTTGAGTGATAAAAAAAACATTACTGAACCATTTATTGTTGATCTTGAATTTAGAGGAAACTGCAGATAAATATGGTACAGAAATATTGTCAATGGTGTGAATTTTGACGGATCTAGAAATGTAACTAACTTTGGCATGATTTTTTATTAAAGTTAGTGTACTAGGTTCAACCAGCGATAAGTTGGCACCCGTATCAATAAGAGCAGGCACAAAAAAATTTCCAAAATTTAGATTAATAATGGGCAATGAATCAGAGTTAAACCCCTCACATGACATTTCATGTTTCTCTATCACCTCATTTTGAGTCTGTGGGTGGTCTTGTGTCATAATGTTGTCAACTTTGTGATGGTCATTGAATTTATTTTGTTTTGAAAAATTTTGGTTCGCAAAATCATCAGCATGGGTCCTTGTGGAAGAATTGTTTGAAAGTGAATCACAAGAAACCCTAACTAGTTTAAAGAATTAAAATTGCTCCCATGAAAATTTTCCCTAGCAAAATTTGAGTTATAAAATCTCTTCCCCCTATTGTTCCTGTTCTTTGCTTTGAAAGAATTTTGATTTCTCCTGTTTGGGTTAAACCAACAATCAGCAGTACTATGTCTTTTATGGCAGATCCCACAGGAAATTCTGTCCACATTTGACCTCTGTCTACATCCCTGTCTGAAAAATTGACGACCCCTAGAGAATGGTCCCTGGACATTATTTACATTCTTGCTCTGAGTGTCTTCTAATTTTTTTGTTAGCTCCTGAATTGCCTTGTTATTTTCAATTTGGTTTTTTAGAATCATTTCAATTTCATAATTTTTTGAAACATTGTTGCAAACTAAATCTGTATTGTTAAGTGCAGTTTCAATATTTTTGCAGCCTTAGCTACCTCATCAAATTTGGTGAGACCCGACTTAATAATATCAAGTTTAATATCTGGTCGGAGAGCATCAATTAATTTTTGCGACTTTAATTTCTCAGACAAAATTATGGTCTCTGATGAAGAATTATCATTTAAGTCAACATACTGGGCAGTAATTGTTGATATTTCATCAACCAGGTCAGAAACAGACTGATTTGGCTTTTGATAAAGGTTGGAAAATTTTGTCATAATTTCAGAAAAATTTGATGTTTTTGAAAATTTGTTCCTAAGCGCCTTTGAGAGATTTTTAAAATTATCTAACTTCATATTATTAGAGGCATTACTTATGAATTGAAGTGCTTTTCCTGTTAAATTTAGCTTAAGAATGAGGAATTTTCTGTCCGAAGACCAATTTTCAAGCTGTGCAACTTGTTCAATATTTTCTAAGAAAAATTCTAAATTTTCCCCTTCTTCTCCAGAAAACTTTTCTATATTATATGCTAGCGAGATGTTTGTTACACTACTATGACTCCCTTTTTTGTTTGCCATGATGTAAATACAGGTGAAAACAAAAATTCAATTTAACAAGAAATCATACATATAAAAACAAATCCCCCAAAATTTGCATCACATAAATTCAATAAAATTTTAATATCATTTCATGATACTGAAGGAAAGATTGTAAAACATATCTGAAATAACCATCATTCAACAATTCAATATGATCAAAATTTACCATGAGATACATTGTGTAATACCATGCAATATCTCTTCAATACACATTTTTTTTTTTTTTTTTGTTTTTGTTTTTTACTGCTACCCCTTACAGTTTGCATAAATGCACATATACGAAAAAGTTCATTTTAACCACAATGTGGAAAAATATTTGCAGGATGATTGAAAAAAACTTGTATTTTGAAATTAACATTTTTTTACCAACAAATTTTTGAAAAAAAAAGTTTCAAATAGCCAATAACCCGGCACGAAATCAAACGGCACCAATGATATAGAATTTTGCCAAAGATATGCAAAAGAATGGTACCAATTATATGGAATTCTAATGATAAAGAATTTATCCACATTTCACAAATAATACCAGAGAATAATTTAAAAAGCATTAAAGCTAGTTTATTCATTGATAGTATATAAAAGTACATTGCAAATCATGATCGTATAGTTTAAAATGTTAAAGATTAAGAAATGGCCATTTTGAAAATATGATATTAAAAGATGCTGATCAGCACATGTATGGTACACAAAAGTAAAACATTGTTTAAGACAATTACTATCCAAATAAACTCATATATTTTATAAAACGATGATCACGTGGAGTCAAAAAAATTACATATTACAATTTGTTGATCAGTGAAATTGTAAAAAGATGTAGAGTCAAAAAATTGGATTATATCTGGAGTTCAAGTAGGCATCAGCCTCAGCTCAAAAAACCACACATCCAGCGAAACCCCCGAACACCAATCGGTCTCCGGGAGTCGCCACACGAACAACTTTTTCTTCCAACTACATTTTCATTCGATCTGATCCAAACTGCCGCCACATGGGAAAAAACAGCATGATGTGATTCAGTTAACTGAGTGGTTGAAGTTATTAGCGGCGTGCAACCGTAGGAGCGAAAGTGCGAGACTGGTGACTGGAGGTGCGTTTCACGTGGAGGTCTAACCGCGTTTGGAGGCGGGTGTGACGAACAGGGTTGTCACACAGTGCATGATTGAACCAAAACAGGGTGTTTTATATCACTCCCAAGTTTCGTGTTAAGTTGAACCACATTCTTCATTCAATCTCTCTCCAACCAAAGGAGCTAATCTGAACCATGTATCGTGTTCTCCTTTCCCCTATAACTGGAGAGGAGTAGAAACATAACTGACGTTTCCGTTCGTGGTATTCTTGGAGTGAAATTGAACCATAACTCGGGTTTTCGTTTCTTGCATTGCTGAAATGAAGTTTAACCATAACTAGCGTTTTCCGACTTTCATTTGTTGGTACGTGATTGAACCGCTAACTATATTCTGATTTCCTCATTTAGGTGTTAAATTTAGCCATTTGCTTTACTTGATTTATATTGTTTTAGTGGAAAATAAGTAATTTTGTGAGGATTTTAAAAACTTCCCTTTTATTCGATTTTCTTTAGAAAAGCTAATATTAGATGTACTCGAGAACCAGTTATAATATTTTCAGTCAAAATTTTATATTGTTCTCATGTATAGAGTGCTTAAAATGAGCATCTTTCATCGTCAAAATGACCACAGGTTTATCATACTCTTTAGTGTTATAACATTAACGAAAAAGGTAGAATTTGCTATGCAGGCAGATATTAAACAACTATTTATTTATTTTTTGTGATTTTTGCTAAAACCATTAACTGCATAAAAAAGAGCAATTGGAATAAATAAAGATTGATTAAAAATATTCTTAACGTACGTATGTGACAATTCCTAATTAAAAACTTAATTTAATTTTAAAAAATGTACATTATTTAAACTAAGAAATTATCCTTCTTATACATTTATTGATATTTTAAGAGTTGCAAAGCTGGGAGGAAAAAAAGAGAAAATATTGCTATTGCAATTACAGTAAAACCTGTGTAAGTTCACGACTTGCGGTGCAGCACTTTGGTGATCAACTTAGACAGGTGGTCAACTTATAGAGGGTAGTAAGGATTTTTTTTGTCATTTCCTGTCCCATGCATTCATTTCAACTAATTGGAATACTTTAAACTCACTTTCATTGTTTAACATTACTTTACAACAATAAGAAAAAATGCTGTTTAAATATTTTTAGAGATTATTTACCAGAATGACTCGTAAAGTATCATACAAATTTAAAATTTCGGTGAATCGACCAAAAAAAAATGCGTCGTATCTAATGAAAAACAACTTACTTGATATTAATAGTTCCTAAAAATTCATAAGTCGAATGATACTCAAATTCTTCAATTTGATTTTTTCTTGAACATTTGTAACCATGGTAATCTACTTTTCAACAAAATAACTCCTTATTGAAGTTTGGCACATTTTCTGGGACATAACATCAGGCCAATGTTTTTCGATAAAACGAAAATATTCATAGGATTTTCTAAAATGTCTGGTTATTTATTTGAGGCATAACTGATGAAACCTTTACTACAATTTAATGCTTTTGCCTGTTGGTCAACTTACAAAGGTTTTTTTTACAATACTCCAAACCAAAGCTTGTGTATATTAGTGGTCAAGATGGAGAGGTGGTCAAGTTACAGAGGTTTTCCTTCATTATATAAGAGAGGACTTATTCCGTTCCTGACAAAAGCGGTCAACTTAGACAAGTGGTCAACTTACAAAGGTGGTCAACTTTACCGGTTTTACTGTATTCCTAATTGACATTCATTTTTTATCTTTATATTTTTTTCCTTAACAGCAATCCAATTGTAATCTGAATAAAAGTTAACTACATTTCGAACCATTATGACAATCAAAATGCATTAATAAAGTAAAAAAGAAATTAATACCAATAAGGTACTACAGTTCTTAAAGTAGGTTACGATTTATTGTTGTCAAAGGTTTTATAATTTCTGACTTAAGGAGCCAAAATTTTTAACTGATATGATGTTTTTAGAAGATACCTAATTTTTATTATGTTAAAATTTCCAGTCAGTTATTAGTTGAGATAATATGCATACAGTGGCAAGAACATAAAATATTGATAATTACAGAACTCTGCTACTTTATTTTCCTATAGGAATGCAGGATATTGATTTTTACAGGATATCCAGCACTAGACGTTTTTATGGGGTGTACATTTATTTTTCACTTTATGCCATCACACAGCAGTAAATTACAACTTATCTGACGTCATAAAAACCTTCTATATGTGTCGAAATATAATGTACAACAGCTGTCTCTTTCAATTATTTATATTAAAAGTGTTGCATTAAAAGTAATTTACATAATAAAATATTCAGCTTTTTTGAAAAACAATTTATTAGTTGTCTTATCCCCAAACAAAAGAAAAATTGCAAGACTTGCTCCAAAGGAAAAAAAGTTCTTAATTTACTCTTTACTGTAGTTAGCTTTAAAAAAATAGCAAGATTAGCATAGTTCCTCCAATAAATTGCATTTTTCTTCAAATTTGATAAATCTTTTTAATTTACATAAAGCATGATTAAATGAAAATGTCTAAATTCCAATAGTGAATTTTCCAGCTTCTGCCTTTGGTATCAGTTGGCTCTCTGTTTAACGACTTTCAAGGGACCACAAAAAATCGTCCTTAAATAGAATGCTTTTAACACTAGAGTGGACCATCTGGGACCGTGAAAAGCCGTCGTTAAATAGAGTGTCGTTAAACAGAGAGCCCCAACTGTACTTTTCTTTTTCTTTCAGAAAATTACCAGTAGTTGGAAGATCCATATATTTTTTTCCTATTAGTATTGTTTGTTTTAGTTTTTAATTAAGAATAATTTTTAATTAATAAAAAATTTTCAGTAATGTTTATGAGGTACATCAAGAAAAATATCTAACTTCAAACTTTACTTATTCTTTTTCCTGAATTATTGTATTAGGGAAGGTCAATTGAAACTCGATCAGTGTGTCTAACTTTGCAAAACACGTAAGGGGTTCCATGTAGCTGCATGTGTGGTGATTCCATGTATTGGTAGAGAATGATGCAAGCATAAAGTTTGACTCTACATAGCGACAGTGTGGCTGCACGACTAAGAGAAAGTTGTCACTCAACTTTTATTACAACTTTTATAACAACAACAACTAACAAGTCTTATGTCTAATACAAAGTTAGACACACTGACCGTGTTTGAGTTAAATTTTCCTGTGAACTTGCCTATTCTGTTGTGAACGATAAGTTAAATGACAACCTTCCCTTCCTCGTGCAGACACACTGTCACTATGTAAAGTCAAACTTTGTGCTTGCATCAGTCTCTCTACCTATACATGGGGTCACCACACACGCAGCTACATGGAGCCATTTACGTCTAATGCAAAGTTGGACGCACATTAAATTTTTCATTCATCAAAAAATTTTCATAGCATGCATGTTAGTACAATTAGTGTTTAGCTCAGGATCCGGTGGGTTACCCACCGAATCCTAAGCTAAACACTAATTTGACTAACACGAAATTAATCTTTGAAACCAAACCTAGTGAGTTACAATAGGTAGTAGTTTATAGGATTTTAATTTTGAAAAACTTAGGGGGAAGATCCCTAACCTCTCCTTACTTCGAAAAATCTCCAAAGATAACTTGAAATTGAGTTTTACCTTTCATGGGAGGATTCTCTCTTCCTTTCCAAAAATTACCTAATGTTGTGGAAAAATCAGAATTGCTTTCGAAAAGAACATTAAAATAAAAAATTTCAGAAGTTGCTGACTATTCATTAGAATCATGCTAACGTTATCAAAACCGCTAACATTTCCAAATATGGTCCGCAATCACGATTTTAAGACTTCAATTATGAAAAAAAAATTTTACGACGCTCCGACTGCTCCCGTATGAAATCCGAAAATGAAAAACCTACAATTTCGAAAAGTGGAGAGGGTTTAAATCTCACCACCTAGTATCACTGAATATCTCTTAAAAACTTCGACTTCGTTTCTTAGGACTTTAATTTCAAATTTGTTTTTGGGCCGAACACCAGAACCGCACTATCCATAACATCATCAAAGTTAATCTGAAACATCGTTTATTAAACTTCAATTTCGAAAAATTGAACAGAGGGGTGATGGTTAAAATGTCAGTAATCCAACGTTATTAAGCACAAAACTTGCAAATGATTGCAATCATTTGCAAGTTTTGTGCTTAATAACGTTGGATTACTGACATTTTAATTTTTCAGCACAAAGGTATTTATTCTTTATTTAGAGGGGTGATGGATTTCGCTTTTTTTTTTTTTTTTTGAATTGAATCGGGCAAGCAATTTAAAGAATTCTCGTTCCTTTCATTACCCTAGCGTCAACAAATAGTTCATAATAGCATTTTTAAAATTTTAATTTCTAAAAATTTTTGCAGAAAGCCCCCGAATTTTCCCTCACCGTAGCATTACCAGAATCTGTCTAGACCTGCGTTCTTTGGACTACAATATTTTGGACTAATTCCCCCCCCCCCGTCAAAAGCAAGAGTTTTTTAAGAGTGCACACCTATTTTTTTTTTGGTTGCGCCACTGGGTGACAGTGTGAAGTCCTTGCCCCACCTCGAAAAGAATGAAAAGATCACGGCATTGTTGCTCCCCCCCCCCCAAGAAAAATGGATATTGCAAAAAGGGGAAAGGGGGAGGAGGAGCTGATCTTGGTTTTGGGCCCACTCCAAAATAAAAACATATATACGCCACCGATTCTAACTGCCCCACTAAAAAGGATCTCAAAATTTTCTCTAGAAAGTGCCGCTTTCTTGAGAAATTCTGCAGAAATCTGAAGATATTTTTAAGATTTTGTTTTGCCTCAAAAATATCTCAATAATTTTTTGAACCATTTTAGAGTCATTCACAGCTTGCTAAATTTGTCTCAAGAATTTCTACACAAATTTAAAAACAATTTGGCGCTAAAGTAAAATCTGAAAAAAATCTGCAGATACCATTAACATCGAACGAACAACGATTTTTGCGATTTTCTTTTTCGAAATTTTAAAGTTTTTTTTTTTTTTTTTTTGAAATTCATTTTATAAATGTTGTGTGAAGGTCCTTTGATGCTCAAGAATTCAGAGGGGGATTCCTCTCATTCCTATAGTTGGGGGGGGAGTGTCGATTATCCCCCCCCCCATTGAAAAAGGTTTTTCTTATTCAAATTCAGTTTTCATCGGATCTAAAGGGATTTTGGCACCAAGGTCCTTTGATCAGGAGGAGCTCATATTGGTGTTTTTTCTCCCTGTAGGGGGTCGACCCCCATGGGGGGGGCCTTATAAAAATTCAGTTTACATCGGATCTTTGCTAAATTTGAACAGAGGTCGTTCAATGCTCAGAAATTTACGCAAGGGGAATCTCGACTTGTGTGGGAGGGGGGACCCTTAATGAGGGGGGGGGGCGACCCCCTCATTGAGATGTCTTCTTTGTACAATATCTGTTTTCGTCGGATCTTTCACAAATTTGACATAGAAATCCTTTGATCAGTAAGAACTCGCATAGGTGGATTTTCGCCCATATGTGGGGGGCGGGGGGGGGTCCCCCGCATGGAGTTTTTTTAATACTAATCCACAGTTTGCATCGGATCATTGCTAAATATGAAACAGGCTCTTAATGCTCAGGAGTTTACATGAGGGGTTTTCACCCCTTTGCGCTGGGGGGGGGGATAGACCCTCCAGGGCGTTTCGCCAGAAAATCTGTGAAACAGAATGTTTACACTTTTTTTTTTTTTTACAATGACTGAAATTTTGAGATTCTAAAAAAAAAAAAGAAGAAATCCAAAGTTATATAAATTTAAATTTTGAGTCATAAAATAGCTCTTTGGGAAATTTTACACTTTTTTTCTTTTATTAAATGTTGATGTCGAATGGAGTTTTTCGATGTTAAAGAAATTATTGTGAACATAGGTGTCCTTTAGGTTTTAAGTATATAATCTGTGATAGTACAATGCAATTTTGATGTTTTTGAAGATTGAAACTAGAAATTTGCATATACTTATTTACTTTATCAAGTGTATTTATTTAAATTATTTTTTTTTATAACTGATATCATAATTTTGATTTTTATTTTTTGAATTAAAATTATACTAATTGAACACATATTTCTACATTTTTATCCATAAAAACAAGATACGATTGACATAAAAGAACCAATCTATAAATAAAATTAACTTTTATTGCGCAATAACTTTCCTGTCCTACTGCAAAATCTAGAGTCCAGCAAAATCTAAGCAATTCACGACAATGAAAATTAATACAACACTAGTTCATATTCTGATAGTTTGTCCGAAAATGCTGCATTTTTTTTTCTTTTTTAATTCGTTGTAGATTTTTTAAATTTAATGATTTATGAACCACTTTTTTTCATATTTTTTTTGCTCCATACTAATCAGTTTCGGGCTTGAAGTGAAGAGAACTTGCTTGCAGCTTTACCGGCGACCGCGATTTGTTTACGTGTTTGCCTCTTTCATGCTTTCGCTCATTCAATTTTTTTTCGCTATTATTATAATTTTAAGCTTTATTTTGTCTTTAAACTGCTTTTGCTCATATTAATTGAGCTACGGGTTTTTTTTTCTACAGGGTTTTTGTTGTCATGTGATTTCTTTACTATCGTATATCGCCAAATCGCTGGGCTTGTTAACGTGAAACACGTGCTTTAATTGCTAGTTAATTCTTTAGATAGATACTTAATTTTCAGCTTCGTTATTTCGTTGGTTTTTGTTTAATGCAAATTGAGTCTTTGATGTCCCTACTGTGCTTTAATTTTCATATTAATGTGAGGGGAAAAAAATCACACTTTTGTTCATGTGCAGCTTTTATTGCGTATTTTGGGAGTTGAAACATTGTTCGTTTTATTTGATATGTTCGGGTTTTTTCTTTTTACTTTTATTATGATTATTTTTATTTATTGCGTTATTTGCACGAGATTGAAACTACAGTTGACTGTGAGTAACTTAATGCATAGAAGTAACCTAAAGAAAAAACGAATTTCACATAATAACACTCAAATATCAAATGTATAGTTAAAAATAAATTAAGCAATGTGCAAGTAGACAAGCATGGAAAGATAGACACATGTTACTTGACTATATAGTGAAAAATGTAAATGAAAACTTGAATGTAAGTAAAAAATTTCTAATTAGTAAGTAACCCGAAATTAAGAACAAAGCGGAGAATGAGTGAAAGCGTAGCAAGGCAGACGTATACACCATAGCTGAAGCATTTATTATCAGGTCGGTCCCCCTTGCCAGAAACCTATTGCATACGTCTTTCATTTTTTGTCAATAAGTATAAAAAAATAGCTTAAATTAGAGACATACTGAGAACTCGGTACTTCGGCTTACTTGGACAATTTGCCGAATACTCAGTACTTGGCCAAATTTTGATGAGGTACTCGGCCAATACCGAGTAGTTGTAAAAAATTGAATATTGTTCAAACCGGATTTTACAGTTAATAAAAAAGTGCAAGCATATAAAATACCGCAATCATTTACAATTCAAACTTACAAGTAAAATTGAAATTTTGAGAATAATGAAGTCTGTTATGCTTCAATGGAGTAAATCTTATATTTTAAAGCCCCAAAGTTGATAAAACTTAATTATTAAAAATGGGGACAAAAAAGGTAAGTACAGAAAATATGAAATGTTTATATTATTAAATGGATTTTTGCCATTTCCAAAATTATTTATAAGAAGTATAAAAATACCTTTTCTTAAAAAATAAAACAACGTCAAAAGCACAAATGTGCAGGAACACTGCAAACACGTGTTTTGGCATTAAAAGGAATGCTTTTTTTCAATGCACAAAATGTGACCTTACGAATTTAAAGACATCCGACAAATATCCGATTTTTTTTTTACATTCATATTCTCGCATTTTATGCACTGAAAAAAATGTTCCTTGTAATACAGAAACACTTGTCTTGATGGCTCGTGGCTTAATTTGGTGGGTGGGCCCGCTGTTATCAGGGGCACCCCGATGGAAGTCATTGTGGCCTCCCAAAATATTCTTTATTTGGCAAATTTGGAGTCCATATAGCTGTTTAGGCCTAGAGTATCTTCTAATTATATTTAAGTATGTGCATGCTCATTTTTTATCATTTGGTAAAGTTCGGAGTTTCATTTTGTGAATTGACAACTTAACCACTCTCCTCCTAAAAGTTTTAGTTCGGGTTGCCTCTGACAATTGTATAAAGTTTTCACAAAAAAAAGGAAAACAGATAAAATGAAGAGAACTAGGGTGAGTATGCCAAATAATAGGGCAATGAAGACCAATGAGACCCCCCCCCCCTCTTTTTCCCATGCAGGATAGCAACAATTAGATTGTGACTGGGATCATGCAGCAGCACTAACTTTCACTTTAACATGTTTTTTCTTTATATCAAATTACGAAACTGGTAACTAATTTTTCTAGAAACACGCAGTTTACTTAATTACCAATACGTTATTTTTATAAGAAAATTAAATTACTTTTAATTTTAATTGAGTAATTTAGGTTTGCTCAGTGCTAGAATACTCTAGCGTAGTAGAGGCATGAAAATAAGCCCAACGTGATTAAGACTTATTACTTTAACCAAATATCTAGCTTGAAAGAAAATTGAAAAAATCACACTCAATGAAGACTATTTTAGGAACAGCTTTTAATTCAAAAAAAATAGTCTTAACTCTTATTATACTATCCCGACACTGAAAACCAACTGAACCTAAATTCAAACTGAAACTTAAAAAATGACAAACGCCTTTTCGAAAATAAAATCTCCATTCAGAAATTTCGAGAATGCGCTTTTAGTTCCATAAAGATAAATAAATGAAAATAGGTATCCCATGCAATGAAATGAGTGGGAACCCAAAATATTGTAAAACGCAATACCTGATAGTAACAGCCGTTTAAGATTTGAGAAAAGGAAAAAATGGATTAAATCAAAAGAGAGAGTGAGAGAGAGAAAGCAATGCGAGAACTTTTCCTTTCCCCGTGGGGTGAGCTCCGAAATTTCTGCCCTTTGCCTCACTGAAACATTGTATAAGCAACGCGAGACGAGACACATTCCCCCCACTGCTTCTACTATTGCTATTGGATGAAGATATTTTTCGAAGGAGAGGAAGGGAACCAGCTCAAACACATCGTTCGGGGTGACGTCGCTTGCCGTTTTCGTAATGCTCGCGGTTGGTTAACTTGTGGGCCGTTGTTGAAATGGCCTGAAGGATCATTCTTAAAGCGCTGTCGCTAGTCAACAGAAAAGGAACACTTTTTTCTTATATTAGTGATTAGCAGAGTGCTGGAAATTTAAAATCAGTTTCATGCCTGATTTTATTTAAAACTGAAACACAAAAAGACATTTTTATATAATTTAACTATGCACAATTTATCCGGGTGGGCTCGGCCCATAGTGACGAGCCATCACTGACGTGTCTGCAGTGCTCTTGCACGTTTGTGCTTTTAACGTTGTTTCATTTGCTTTAAAAAATTATTTGTTTGCCGGACTAGAAGTATAGATTGATATGCTTGGTTTTAATTCCAACTTGATTAATCGTACCTTTAATGTATTTTTTTATTTTTACTTTAAAAAATGCATAATTAAATTTCAGCTGGAATTTTGTTTTAAAAACTTATTTGGACATGGAGGTCTATACTACTATTCCAATCAGTTCATGATTCGTCATGTGTGTGTCAGTGGTATTTCTTAAAACACAATTGGAACTGGGTACTCCGCCGAGTAGTGAAAGGCCGAGTACTCGGTACTCGGCCAAAGTGTTACTCGGTACGTCTCTACTTAAAATCAATTTTTTTTTCTGTCTTGGATCCCATTGCCGAGATAGCATCTATTTTCTTCCTCTGTGACAGTTGTGAAACTTTTCGAGACTGCCCCAAATTTTTTAATTTGTATTCTCCGCAGGTGCGAATTAAGAAGGAGGAATAGATTGATTTCGGATATTTACCCTTTTATAAATTCGCAAACCTCCGCCTTGTAACATCATGGAAGATCGTCTCAGATAAATTTTTAACTTCCATTCCTCAAAACTTACCTAATAGTCTACTCCCCCCCCCCCCCGTTCCTTACCGTAATGTCTTCAAAGGCAGGCCCGAATTAACGTACCTGTCATGTGGGGAAGGGGGGGGGGCACGCCTCTAAAACGGCAGTGGCCATAGTGCCATAGCATATTCTGGTGGACAGTTAGGGGCCCAAAAGTTACAGATCCAGGCATGATCAAAGGTGTCCTATTCAGTCGACTCTCGATAACACGAAGCCTTACAACTTGAATATTTCTTTATCTCGAGGATTTCACTCAGTCCTAAAATAATTTAGTTTTTTCAATACAAAGTTCTCTATATCTCGAATAAACTCCTTTTAAGTAAGAAAGTTCTACGAAAGCCTTGTTTTGTCTAATGCGTTAAAATGCATTTAAAATAAGAAAAAAAACAAGATTTTCTAATCAGCTTGTGTGAGGGGATTATTATTTTATATTAGTGCTCCTAAAGTGCACACAATGCTTATGAAATCACTACATTCCTAGATTTTACACAATTGCGGCAAGTACCGTGTGCAGCAGAGTCAAAAAACTTACCCTAATGTTGAGTAAACGGTGGCCGAATTTGGAAATGCCAGGAATTCGGGAATGGGGTTTAGCAACAGTATTTTCACCCTACTCGATGTGTTTCTGAAAGTCTGCCAAGTTATTGAGTTCTGAGACTCTACTGTATCTCTTTTACATACGAATGCTTTTACTTTATGCTTTAAAAGGTAAAAATATATTGCTAAAAAATGTTAAAATTTTAATTCTGATTCTACTTTCATAATATCTTATTTATGCACTCTTTTTCAAAACACGAAAAGAGTTGATTTTCAAAAATTTCACATTAGCCAAGAACTTATTCTTACAGTAAGAAAAGAACTTATTCACATCAAGCATCACGCTGAAAATTCAAAAATATCTGCAGGAATGAAAAACAATATGCAATTGAAAGATGAAAATAAATGACAATCCCATTGGCTTTTTTTCCAATCGTATATCCATGACAGCAAAAGGGGAATTTTTTGCATTAATTTACCTATTTTGAAGATAATACTTAGTATGGATATTAATTAACAATTATCAGGCAATGCACATATCTACAGCAAATGTATGTGCGCACAACATGTGCCTCTGTAATATCTATGCATATTCATTATAGGGTCAAAATACACCATTACCACTTGCCCGTTTGGAACATGTAAAAATGTTGATAGAAAATGGGAAGCTCGGGTAATTCTTATCTAAAATTATTCATAAGTGTGGAAATGTAGTTTACACAACATGAAGAATGTTTCAAATATTTGTAGGTTTTCCTAAAATTTTGTTGATCAAATTGGTAAGTTAATTTATTGTTTATTTTATTCTGATTATTTATTCATTTCATTTGGTTGATTCTGAACTTGATTTTAGTAATTAGTAAATTATTGATAGTCACGCATTTAAAAAAGTAAACTGCTAACTTTCAAATGAATTGAATCTTAGCGTCTTTCTCTGTTCTTAAAATAACATATTTTCAAAAATTAAAAAAAAAAAAAAAATGCAGTAAATAAAACCAGTTTAGCAAGTTCCTTTGTTTTGTAAAATCAGTATTTTTAGTAATTGAGAGATTATTGTGTATTATATCAGATATTTCAAGGAAAAAATAATAAATTTGCTTTCATGAAAATTCCTACCTAATTTTTGTATGATTTGTTGAAAACCAGAAAATGTTCATGGAATTTATTATTTCTGTTTTTTAGTTACAATTGGTTGAAATTTTATTTTTCACAAAATACTAAATTTCGGTATTCTTGTGAAAAATGCATGTTTTTTCTACGAAATTGTAACTCATGAGTCATGGAAAGTTGCAACTAAAGTCATGGATTTCAAAACTCTAAATGTAGCAGCCTGCACTTGCATGATTTTCAGTGCCTCTGCATACATAAACACATGTGATTGCCCTACATTATTATTGTTTATCTTGTCTGATCTAAAAATTTGATAAAATTTAGGTTTATGATTAAAGGTAGTATATGGGGCATTCCATGGTATTTTTGACATTTATGTAGAGTCCGTAACGTGACCTTTTTTGCCATAACTTTTTAATTTACTCTTTGATTAGCATATTATTTTATTTTGATCTTTTCCTACCAACACACCAGCTAATACTAAAATAATTTGCAAATCAAACGGTAAATTAAAAAGTTATGGCAAAAAAAGGTCACGTTACGAACTCTACATAATGTCAAAAATACCGTGGAATGCCCCATATACACATGCAAAATAACCTCTCCCTCCCTGCAATATAGTGCTCCATTTTCGCTAAAATTTGAATGATTAAATATCGCTCTTTGTAGTGACGCTACTGAAATATATACAGTGGTGTTCCCATAGGGTATACTTCATATATGCCGTATACTCACAAACATTTTTTAGACATATAGTATACCCTCAAATTGCATAAATTTTCATATTATAATATACTATGTATATGATCATGTACACCAATTGTGGGTAATGGATTACTGGAAGTATAACCTCAGAAAAATTGATGGGAACATCACTGAATATATATACAGTGGAGCTTCATAACTCGTCACCCCAGGGGGAATTAAAAACATGTTGATTCAAGCGGATGTCAACTTACTGAGGTTCCATAATTTTAATTCCTGAAGAGTTTATGTATCACTTTTACTTACCAAGGCTGCAGAGTCAGAGACTGTCAGATTTTAGGACAAAAGAGTCAGATTCAGGAGTCGAAGGTTTAAAATTTCAAGCGTCAGTCATTTTCTCCATAAGCCCGCAACTCTGCCACTGCTCGCGGAGTCGTAGTCTAAGGGTATGAAATTTCCAGAGTCGGAGCCGGTCATTCCCCCCCCCTACACCACAGCCCTGTCACTTTCTAATGCTTAACATTTACATCATGGAAACTAATTCCAGTATATGAATTTTCTTATTTCGAAAAGTACATAATAAATCCATAATTTTTGAAAAGAGATAATAAAGATTCTTGTCAGTCAGGTCTGAATTCACACCCCCAGGGAACATGAAAACATGTCGACTGAAGCGGAAGTCAACTTACTGAGGTTCCATAATTGTAATTCCTAAACAGTTTCTGTATCACTTACCAGGGCTGTGGAATCGATGACTGACATATTTTGTGGCAAAGGAGTCAAAGTTTTAAAACTTCAAGAGTCTGAGTCGGTCATTTTCTCGCAAAACCTGCAACTCTGCCACTGCTAGTAGTGTCGGAGTCTAAGGATCTAAAATTCCCAGAGTCAGGGCCGGTCATTTTTTCCCTCTACTCTGAAGCCTACTCTGAAGCTACACTTACAAATGCTTAACATTCACATTATGAAAGTTTATTCCAGTAAATGAATTTTCTAATTTTAAAAAGTACATAATAAATTCGCTATTATTTTTTTTAAAGAGATAAAACAGATTCTTGTCAGCCACGTCTTAAGATAAAGTCCTGTTCACCCTTGTTTGAAAAACATGTCACGGTGCCACCTTTCTCTAGAGGACATTTATCTTACCTTAGCCTTTTAGAATTGCCCTAAACAGCACAGAGTGGTGGCTGACTCCCCTGGATAAAAATGGAATTCTCGAAAAGAGCTTCCCAAAAAAGGATTGACTGACCAAGAAATCACTGCATAAGGTTCTGAGAAAAGGTCAGTATGAAAGAATGTTGAAAGAAAAAATTGTGGACTAGAATAGCAATTGGATGTTGACTTATAGGGGTTCCTGAAAATGTGCGTCAAGTTAGGGAGATTTTAGCCCATTGAAATTAGCATTGAGCCAACCATAAGGAAAATACATGTTGAGCTACCAGGTTAGTCGAGTTATCCGTAAGTCGAGTTTCCAAAGTTTCACTATACATGAAACTAAAAGTTTGAAATATCTGGCAACTGTCCACATGAGACGGCGAAAGTCAACATTCTCTTATTTAAAGCTTTCACAGTAATATATATTTAAATGTGTTTAGGAATAAAGAAATTGTTGCACAATTAAGTCTCAGAAGTGTAGAGTTGATGCTAAATATCTCATATCAGAACAAAAAATTTATATTGTGTGTATATTCTTATATATACTGCCAGCCCCGCTTAAACGGGTAACGGATAAACAAATACCCCAAATATGAATAAAACCTTTTGGAACTGAATATTTCCCCACTGAGGAATTGTCAAAGATCCTCGCTTAATCGAACAATATTGATCAGCTTTCACAATATTTTACTAAGAAGTTTTTTAAATAATTTAAAAATTAATTACGTATGAACAATTATTCATGTAAAAATATTAAATTATATTTTTCGCATACAACAAATGAGGTTGTAAGTTGCATTTTCTTCCTTGCGCCCTTCTAATATATATTTAAAATTATTGTACCTATTATTTTGTCGTTCACTTAGCTTTTTTCAATATATTTTTACCAAAAACATTACTTCCATTATATAGTTATTGATTCATTATTATTACGTTTTTAGACAAATGTTGTCAATTTGGTATGATAAAGAGTATTTCCCCGCTTAATCAAATAATATTTCTTGGAACTGACAGTATTCAATTAAGCAGGGCCGACACTATATATATTTTCAAAATCAGAGTAGAGCAAATATATATTATAATGTAAAAAAAATAAAATTATTTCAAGGTTATTACTATCTTCCCATTAAATTATATTCTTCCTACTCTGATTGGAAAAATATTCAGGTGCATACCACTTTTAAAATAGCCAATGAAATACTTTTCACAACAAAATTTTCCACAGTATAACTAACTGTTCTTGAAGTAGAAGGGATTTCTGTTGTCAATTTATATTTGAAATACTTGACTTATGACCATTATCCTAAAAAAATTAGTACCATCTACAAGATATAAAAAAAGTGTATCCTATTCATAACACCAATGAATTAAAAACACATTGTACCGCTGTCCTACATCAGTACGGTGAACACATTTTAGTCTAAATTAAAAATCTTATTTCAAGGTATCTGTTTTTGCCAAGCACAATGAAAAAAAAAAAAAAAAAAAAAACTCTAGGTTTATTCTTTTGAACTAATTTTAAGTACTACATTCCAAGTTATTTCTGGTAGGAAATTTTTGTTATGACAGCATCTCATGTATGTAGATTGAAATTTCAAATGCTTCTTAAGCTTTTATTTGGATGATCTACGCACATAATCAAATCTAGATTAAATAAATTATCATTATGCAATTTTTAAAGAGTTTCAAATCATTTGGAACTATGTTTTAGCCGAAAGAGTTCTAAGATTTTCTTAATTACTGTATTTTTCAAAATAAATAAATAAAATTTCTGAAAAATTAATTTTTAAAGAAAATCTTCAGAAACGCCCACCTTCAGAAAATCTCAAGTTATTTGGCCCACTTTAAGCCTATATGTTCTAAGAAAACCTTGAGAATAAAAAATTTGAAGATTTTCTTCAGAGCTTTTTACAGAAAATCTACAGATCTTAAGTCTGTAGATTTTCTTAAGATTTAGGCTTAAAAGTGGGCCAAATACCTTCAGATTTTCTCAACTTCAGAACATTCTGCAGAAAATCTAGAGATTTTCAGTCTGCAGATTTTCTTAAGATGTAGGCTTATGAAGTGGGCCAAATACCTACAGATTTTCTCAACTTTTTTTTTAAGTTTTTTTTGAGATCCTTTTTAGTGGGGTGCTCAGTATGCCGATGATAAATGTTTCATCTCAAAAAATTATGGACAATCGTTTGCCGCCCAATTAGGACTCTAAAACACATCTTCAAAATCAACAAATGGTTCAAGAGATGGAGAATACAGATTAATGCTAGCAAAACTACCGTTATCTTTTCGCTAAAAGAGTCCCCCTTCGCTCCCCACCCAAGCTCAGATTAAAACCTATTTTCAAATCAAAAATACTCAATCTTCATCAAAAGTAAACTTGGAATATCGAACAAGTTGTATTTCATTTACTTAAGTTGATCATCAAAAACCTCTTTTAAAATAATTAGTTCACAAATTGGAACATTTACTATAAGCTCTAAATATAATACAGCGAAGCCTACGCGAACCTCAAAATGCATTATTTAAGTCGATATTACCATGGGTATGCAAAAATTTTATAGTCTAAATTATTTGCGTTTGTTATATTTCAAGTATGAAAACTAAAAGTAACCATGAGCAGCATTAACTGCATCAAAATAATACAATACCTAGCGCTGCGCCCCGGAAAGTAAATAAACATGGCCGACCGTTAGTAACTTCATTTCACTTCGTTGGTTGAAGAGAAGCTCTGATTGGCTGACGATGAAAGCACCTAATTTTATTGCTTTATGTTTTGATTTGAACCTAAACGGTGACACGCAGTGGTTGACGTGAACACAGTTGAACCAAACTATGGTTACATCAACAGTGGACTTTCAGTTTGAACCGTGCTATGGTTAAAGGTCGAACAGATATTTTTTACAGTGTACAAAATCAAATTATGTACTAGAATATCGAAAAAAAAAACTGCATTCCAAAATCAGTTCGCAGACCATAACAGTCCCACAATAGCGTAGCTATCGACACTGTCTGCCAACGCACTATGGATGAGTTAACTTACCCCACCATCTATTAGGAATTCATGAAACTAAACTTACCCCACTATCTGTTAGGACTTAATGGACCTAAACAAATAATTAAACATTTAATTTGCAATTTTACAATATTTCGGACATTCTGATTTTTAAAAAACTATAGCCTATAGCATTCCTCAATAAATGGACTATTCAACACAAACGTGCAAACAAGCAAACTCTTCAACTTCATATTATTAGTATAGATGTAGTTAGGAGAAGAGGAGAAGTATGTAGTTTAAGAATTCACAATTAAATGTTAAAGGGAAAAAATCGGTATTGTTGAATCTGTATCTTTTTGTTTTATGTTTGACTTAGTATATATTTTTTTTTTACCCTGAAAACTCTTTTAAATTATTTTAGGTTTTTTATGTTACACATGAATTAAGAAAGACTATAACATTAGCTAACTAAAAAACTTTTTAAAATATGTTTTTTTTTTCGTTGGTTATTTTAATTTGTTACAGTTGCATTGGTAAAAAAAAAAAAAAAAAAAAAAAAAAAAAAAAAAAAAAAAAAAAAAAAACAAGTAACGCTAAGTGTTGCGTGCAAATAGAGAAATGCTTTGTATTAAAATTCGCTCACTACACAACGTGCTATAAGCATAACGCATATTTGTTGCCTCCTGAATAGTTACCTCTCATGTACTTAGCTAATTTCGAGTCTAAGCCATCGATATACCATTTTTGTATTATTCAGAACGTCTTTCTAAAGACGGAAATGTCATTAAAGCGTATGAAAATGCATCAAATACTGTGTGTTATTTACTTTCGACAAAAGAAATGAAGCTGCCTTTTCCTAAAGTTTAAAAACCAAAATTTATCAATCAACTACAATTTCTAGCAAAAATTATTTAGCTAAAAACAAAATGCGTCAGTGATATTTCATGGAAGCATTTAAGCTTTCAGAGCTTACTTTTCTTAAGACTGCCAGTGACAATGTTGATTATGTACTAATATCAAATGAGAAATAGCTATTTTTGACATGTGTCAGGCTCAGAAAGAAATCATAATCTAGCCTAAGGTGACATAGATTTTCAAATCTAGGGATAAATTCGTACCTCTTGTGCAAACTTGTGCAAACTAATTAAACTTTGAACTTAGTTTGAACTGTTTCACATAAATGGCGAATCTTGTTTCGCCAACACTTTAGTATTAGAGTGGATTATCATGAAATAATCAAACATTATGATTTTTTTTCTTTTTTTTGAATCAATTTTTTAAAACGAAAAACAACTTTTCGTGTATTATTTGGATTATATATATATATATTGATTTTATTTTATTTTATTTATTTATTTATTTATTTATTTATTTATTTATTTATTTTTTTTTTTTGGCAGTTAGCAAAGGGAATTAATTCTCTTTTTGAAAAACGGAGTTAAGGAAATCTGGAAACACTTTTTCCGAAAAAGATTTTACGAATCGCTTTATTTAAAACTAGCCGCCTGCGGTGACCAGCTGGTTCGCCTTCTTACGCCATCCGCCTTTCTGTGCAAGCAACCACCTACGGCGGCTGTTTGGCTAACTTGTCATTTACCTTTTTACTTCAAGTTTGCCGCCTTCGGCGGTTGTTTAAATAACTTTGGGAGCAGTATTAATCAATCCATCTCTATCTTTTTTTGTGCCATTCACATTTTTACGCCAAGATTGCCGCCTTCTCTCTTTCTCGGCGGCTATCTACCTTTACAATCTATCTCTATATTTTCTTATCTATCTCTATTTATTTTGACCTCCCCGCCCATTTCTTAATAAAAACAAAGATCACTCAAAAAACCGCTTTTTTTCATTTAAGTAGAGCAAAAAAAAAGCTCAAATTCCCCGTAGTGTGCAAAAAGTAGCGTTTGACAAAGATAAAAAAAATCTCGCTGTTTTTATTGAATTAATGCGCACAACTATGAAATGTAACGTAATATAGATACAGCGAAAGGTCCAGCTTGGGGGGGGTGGGGGTGGAAACAGAAATAAATGCAATCCCTAAATGAAACAAAAAAAAAAAAAAAAAGGAAAGAAAAAAAGCAAGCGCTGCCGGAAAAACACGTGGTCATCACGTCAGAAAATGTAGAAGTAAGCTATATAGTAAAAAAAAAAGATTAACATTGCTTGCGATTAAGATTCCATCGTAAATATCGAATCGAAACCCAAGTAGTGACGTCACAGGCATAAAAGATTGAAGAACGCATTCTTCGACTGATGCGTGAAAGGACATGATGTGTTCAGCATTAAAAAATTGTAAAAAAAAAAAAAAACTATTGCGTATTTTTAAGAAATTTTTTCTTCTAAAGAGGTCGAAATGTTTTTACTATTACTAACTTAAATTTCAGAAATGAGGCTTTGATACTTCTCGCAGGATGATATTAGAAAAAAATAAAACCCAGGAAAACATGCAAATTAAAGGTTTTTTCAAAAATTCATAAAAAATACAAAAATTGCTCTATCTTCAAACTTTTTTCATTCATCATATTTAAAATTAAATTTTCTACACTATAGTACAAAAAATATTTGTGTGCTGCAATTGGTTCGGAGTCTGTGAGGTAAAAATTACTAAAAAGTGCAAAAAAAAACACATAAAACATTAAATAACTTTTTTTCTAATTAAAATATCAAAAATCGAAGCCCGAGGTGCACATCTTCGGCAAAAACAGCACCTGTATACCAAATTTCATCTTTCTAGGCCTTACCGTTTTCCGGGGAAGCGCGCCACATACACAAACATCTTATTTTATTATATGTATAGATCTGGTTTAATTTAAAAAAAAATTACCTACGATATTTTTGAGTGTAAAAAATAATGTTAGCAATTTAGCTATTTTTCAGTAACATAACATGGAGGACGTTTACGTATTGAACCATTCCTCATAATAATTAGATATTGTATTTAGATTCGCTAATTTAGGTAATGTGAGTTTGAGTGTAATAATTGAAAAAATTGTTTTCTAAATAATTTCCTCCGTTTTTATTGTCAAATAGCTATGATTGTGCACCAATTGCACGTCAATAAAACGAAATTCAAGTCCACTGGCAGTATACGAGTATGATACATCATTAACTTTTAACACTAAACACAATTAGCCCAATTGTTAAGTAAAAGTGCTGGAAGGTTATGATGGTTTGTGGAAAAGGTAGACAAAAAAAAAAAAAAAAAAAATGAAGAACCGTTTTTGTAAGCGAAAATTAATCGCTTGCTTGATATTTTATTTTTATTTTTAATTTACTAGGGAAACAAAACGAAAGAAAGTGTCATAATTAAATAAAGAAAAAACGAACAAATTTGTGTATGACAAATAAAAGTTTTTGCAATTAAAGATGACATGCAAGTTTAAAACATTGCGTTTCATTTTTTGAAAAGTTATTTTTTTCAAAAATAACATTTCAAAGAATTTCTGCAATCTAAAGTTGATTGATTTGTGTACCTAAAATTCATAATTTTTCATAATTTCGTTTCAGATGCTATACCCACGGACAAAATTTACTTTTCAATTTTTGCTGGTCTCTGGGAATGGATAATCAATCGGAAAAATTTTCTGGCAGAATCTACAACTTATTATCTAACTTGGCAATTTTTGTCAGGTGAAAATCTCACAGGATACAACTCCAATTTTTTTCTTAAAAACAATCTTTTTTGTCCGTGGGTACAACACCATGTTCACCCCGCAGACAGGTAACTTTGTATCCATGGACATACAAAAAAATAAGTTATAAATAGGTGTGAGGAACTCAATTATACTTAATACATTTTCATAAGCCATTTTATACTGAAATACTTCAAACATCCATTGAAAATAACATTAAATAAAATATCCAACATAAATTAAACTTTGAAAATTAATCGAAGATTTTTTCCCCTTTTTTTAATTTTCCTTAATTTTTGATATCAGTGAACTCTTTAAAAAATTTATTACTCTTAAGAGAGTTAATGATGTTATGAATAATTAGTATGTTTTTAAACAAAACAAAAAAAAAAAAACTAGATTCATCATATCATGGCACTCTAAGTACCTACATAATAAACTCAATTTATATGCAAATTGAAACTTTTAACCAAAATTAACCCATTACAAAAAAAAAACTCAGTTTAGAGTAAATCAACAAAAATGTAGAAAAATCGACTTCAAATGAAAACAGGTGGAATTGACGGTCTGTAGATCCTACAACAAGTGGGGGTTACTATATCTTCAAGCCCTACCTAAAATTAATCATCATTGTTGAAAGCAAATTTCGGACGTTGATGACAAGACACCATTTTGAGGTACTTCACATTTTAAGAAGACTCACGTGTGACTCAAGGAGATTAAAAATTGCCGTATGTGGGTACATATGGTTATGTGTTCTTGGGTACAAAGGTATGCCATTTTGATTTTGCAAGCCAGTCACATCAACAAGACCACAGTTTTAAAAATCAGAAACAAAACCTTCAAAATATAGGGAATCATGATACCTAAAACAAAAATGAAGAATACAATCCACGACGGACGGAAAAAAAAAAGAAATTGCTCATTTTTTTTTTTACTTAGATCCAACTAAAACCGAAAAAAAATCTGATAGAATCTTAAATGTTCGTTTGATGGCGTTGAAACTTCTTGGGGTACTGGAGAGGGCTGTGACACCCTAGTTGAACCCCAATTAGGATCTTTCTCGACGATACCCGGAATTTCCTGACCAACGTCCGTAGGTACAACCGTCCGTGGGTACAGCAGCTTCCCCAACAAAAATAACACTCCTAATTCGTACTATTTTAAAAGTCCTAGCATGTCTAATACATAATGCAATCATCAAGAAATATATTATATATGCAGTAGGGATTTATGTTAAATAATATTATGATGTTAAATGATAGGTGATGGTAAAAAAAAATGTAATAGATTATAATATAAATAGTAATAAACTGTTTGATTTAAAGGACATAAAATGAAAATGAAAATATTCCCCAAATAACTTTATTGGTGCAAGAAATTAGTACATTAGTCATTATTGAAGCAAGAATGATTTAGAATTACCGTATTTAAATATTTAAAGATAAATTAAATAGATTAAATCCCACCATAGCGATACGACATCGTCTAACTTTGGATATACATTGTTTAAGAGGGTGTTTTAAGGGGGACTCTCGTTTCGGGGGTGGTGTATTCTAGGGTATTTGAATGGGATGCGCCAATGCAATTGGGGGTTGGGTACTCCGTATCAAGTAAAATCAATTTTAATTTGAATTTGAGATTATTCAAATGTTTAATTAAATATTATATTTTCAATTGTATAAGTTTTGTAAATAATGATTATGTTTAAAAATAATTCTCTTAAATCAATGCAATAATCGCATTTTACAGCATGTTACCTATTTATGTTTCCATATTTTGTTCGTAGATGGCGCTGATTTTCGTCTCTAGATTTTTTGTGCTGTCAAAATATGATGGGTAAGCTTTTGGGATCAAGCTTCTTTCTTGCGTTGAATTGCGTGACTAAATGAGAAATGAGTTTTTTTTTAATACTCCTTAATCTAAGGCAATGTCTTCTTTTGCTCGAAAATAATTAGTTTTCGACGTTTGTGGGTATATTCTGAAAGTTTGAGTCAGGACTTAATTTCCACCAAAAGAAGTGCAGGAGCCCTATTGCCGCCACAACTTATTTTTACGCGTTTATCGCCTAAATTTCTTCAAAAATGGTAAACCTTGCATAGAACTAAAAAGTGCATGTAACCTCAGGTGTAAGTAAACTCAGGTCACGTAAGCTCCTTTGCAAATTGAGTCCTGGGTTGAGTGAGTAATGTAATAGTTAGAAATGTTAGACCTATGCAAATGTCTTTTCCCGGATCAAAATATAAATAAATAAATAAAAAAAGGATATTAATTCAAATACTTAGTTACATAAAAGCATAGCAAAAAAAAAAAAAAATTGGTGTTTTTTACTAGATATCATACTTATAAAAACATTATGTAGGTGCAATATGAAAATTCAAATTTTAATATTTTTTCTTAACCATTATATTTGTGAAACAATAGCAAAAACTTAGATATCTAAAGCAAAAAAAAAAAAAATATATATTACTAAATAAAAACAAAAAACCCTGATTGCGTGAAAACCAAAAAAACTAAATAATAATAATAATAATAATCCCAGTAGTTTAAAACGCGTTATAAAGTTTTTCTGAATAACAACACCACTTTAATAATCGATACAAACATCCGACAAATCATTTATTCAAAAGCAGAATAGAAGGATCAACAGTCGGGGCCAATTCCTTTTTGAATCAAGGAACTCCGTAAAATTTGAAAGGGCTCCGACTGCTGATCCTTTTATTCTGCTTTTGAATTAATGATTTGTCGTATGTGTGTATCGATTATACAAGTATTTCAATAGTGTAGTTATTCAGAAAAACTTTGTAACGTTCTAAACTACTGGGCTTATATTTTTTTTTCCTTTTCACGCAGTCGGGTTTTTTTGTTTTTATTTAATAATTTTTTTTTTTTTTTTTTTTTGCACTTTTTGTTTAATTTTCATTGACTTAGTTATTAGGATTATAAAACGGTAAATTTCGCATTATTGTCATTTCATTGAGAGAGTTTATATAGTGAGATTTATTAAGGTCTACATTAGTGATTATTAGTCTCTCTAGAGACCTAACTGGGCGTAAAGCTACATGCGCTACATTTAGCAAAAATACGCGAACTTAAGTCAACCACAGCACAGCTATATAAACAGGCTGGCTCGGAAAACGTCGTCAGTCAAATCTTTCTCGCAAAACTAAAAAAGCCCGTCAAGAAAGTACACGTCGCGAATCCCCTGAATAACGACAAAAACAAATGCAACATGTTAGAGATAAAAATCGAATTAGTAGTTTTAGAAAACAAAACAAAAAAAAAATGTAAACAAATTCGTCGATTTAGAAAATGGTACCTGCATTTGTCGACGCAGTGGGCACGCAGGTAGCGTGCGTCACGATCTCGAACTGACGAAATGGCGACTGGTTGTTGATATGGTGAATTTTGATTACTGTCATGTTTAGTGACACTCCCAAGGTTAAAACAAATCGATTGACGTAAAAATTATCAAAATTGTCCAAGTCGTTTAGCCTGTAGAACGCCACATAGGAACAAAGATACATACATAGACTCATAAACACATTCCCCTCCCCCCCCCCCGAAAAAAAACAGTTCCTCCAGTATGAAACATGAATCAGTCATAAATAACATTTTCAAACCTATTTAAATGTAAGTAATAACTTTCTGTTAAAATGTTCGTAAAAATTTGGTTTTTAGCTTAAAATGTAGGAATGAGTTGCTTTTGTTCAACTAAAATTAAATTCTATTTGGTTGGATTTTCAATGAACTAAACTTTTTTAGTACAGTAAAATTAATACAAGAATTCTAAAATTAGACATGACGGGATTATAATCGCGTGTGCTTGTTCAATTCATAACGGTCATCATTGGATGCCGCATATTATTCCTTCACACTTTCCTAAAAATGTGGTCAAGACTTGACCGCACTTTTAGCGTATCTGCTACAACAGTAAATTAAAACAGCTCACAGCTCATTCTTGCTACCAATAAACATTAGATACAATAATCTCAAACTGCAAAAAAAAAAAAAAAAAAAAATGATTACAGGCATATCCTGTGTAATATGACTTTAATATTGAGAAATTCTAGCAGTTTTAATTAAGTCCCAATCTTACACGCAATGGGCTACTCCGTAACAAATTCGGGTATTTTTTGTCTTAACTTCATTGCTAATTTACAAAATAATTTATATGATCAAAAAACTAGTGTTGAGTTCCTTAAGAGACATTCACTTTCAAAACATATTACCAAAAAGGAAAACAATTTAACATTTATATTGAACGCATTATCAATCGAAATGATATCTGCATTGCTCCGGCAATAAATCAAATACCTTCTATTGTAAAGTAAGACAAAACAACGTAGAAGAAGCACAAATTTGTAAATTACAGCAGACACGTGTTTCGGCGTTACAGGGAACGCCTTTTTCAATGCAAAAAATAGTGAGCTTATGGATGAAAAGACATCCGACAAAAGCTTTTGTCGGATGTCTTATCATCCATAAACTCACTATTTTTTGCATTGAAAAAGGCGTTCCCTGTAACGCCGAAACACGTGTCTGCTGTAATTTACAAATTTGTGCTTCTTCTACGTTGTTTTGTCTTACTTTACTGTTCAGCACAAAGGTATTTATTTATCTTACCTTCTATTGGTTTTAAAAACAACGTTTTGATATATGTTCGTAGCATTTCCCAGAGCACGCTGGCAAAAATAATGGCTATCATGTTGAACATGTTTTGTTGCAAGGAATTGTTTAAGCTATTGTAAAGGGGTGGTAAATGTGCATTTATTTTGAAATACCCTTCATTAGAAAAATATCGAGCTTTTTTTTTCTTTTATAATTTTGTCAAACAAATTATCATCCCTTCAATGTATTCTGGACATAGTTTTTCAAATTTCGAAACCTTAGTTTCGTATGTAAACCTCTTTAGTAGGATCGATTAATTACGGCCGCAGTGTGTATAAATTACTAAGCAATGCAATCCGCTCTCAATTCAACTGCATCCCTGATTATATAATTTACACTAGTAAGTAATTTAAAAAGAAAAAAAAAAGACCTTTTGCTCTTAAAATCAACGAAATTGACTCTTTAACATTCCACAACGGAGAATCAAAACATCGTTTTAGTAAAACTTTCAGAGCTCATAGTTTTTTTTTTTTTTTTGCTTCTGCTTTTTTTACACTAGTGTAAATGGACGAATATAATCCAAAACACGTTTTCAACCTGTCAGTATGATAACGTTCCTATAGGGTGTTGTCGTAATAGATATGTTACGCATGTTTAAATCAAAACATTTTTCTGTGTGCACCAATCAAAGCAAATTTTTTAACTTTGGATAAAAAAACCCGCATGTTTACAGTAAATCGACAATGGACATGGATCTTGTATTTTATATGACAACGTTATTTTTGTAATAACAGTTATGAATGTAACTATTAAACACATCAAATGGATAAAAAAAAATTTGAGTTCTGAATGTTTCTCTGCATTCTTGTTCTTTCTATACTTTCATCTGAGATTTGAAGTCAGATTCTATGCAAAAATATTTAAAATATAAATTCTCCATAAATAAACGTTTGGAAATATTAATCAAAAAAAAAAAAAAAAAATAGTTTGCATTAGTGCCAGTTAAATTATTGGTGCTGATTTGAGTTAATCAGTTTTTAGATTTGACAACTTAATTAAAATACCAGTTATTTGAAAGGTTGGTGGTTCAAAGTCGCGGGCAGGTCTAAGCGATAGAAGATATGCTTTTATTGAATAACGTAAGTTTATGAAGTTCAAGAAATGTTGAAACAAAGAATCGATATTGTTAAAGAAGTTATCAATTTAACATTATCAATTTTAACTCTATATCTTATGTTATCAAACAAAAGCATGACTTCTGTTGGCAAGTCCTGCAATTCCATTATTATTATTATTATTATTATTATTATTACAGTCGAACTCGCTTATAACCATCGCAAAGGGACCCCGATACTTTCTCGTTAATAACCGAGTGCTCGTAAAAAACGAGTTCATGGAAAAAAAAAGTACAAGAGTTCAATCATACTTGCTGCGTGTTTTTATTTCTGTGCAGTGTTAAAGAAATTGGTTAACTTGCTTTAAACTATCTTCGTGTCTTTTACTTGTGTTTTATTTTTGAGGAATGTGCATGCCCTGAAAAACGTCGTGACTTCGAAAACGTTTGCTGTTTTTCTACTCATTAAAATCCAATGAGTATGCTGAGGATTCTTTAGCTTCAAATTATTGCATTTATCAGTCGTTATCGCGCGTCACCGCTATCATTATATATTTCATCCCAATTCATTTTCACAAATGGCATAGTTTTACGCATACATTTACACTTTATTTCTCGGAATTTTGAACTTAGACTTTAAAGAGTGAAGTATTAGATGATAAGGAATTATTATGTATCAAATATGTGTCTGCGCCAATATGCAAATGCGCTGTCCACAGAGGGCAGCACAAGTGACTGTGAGCACAAAACTGCTAAGCTTCGTGAGAACGCGCGGCATCCTACCTGATGCATCACAACAGCATTCAGACACTCGCCCGTTACACTGCATGCCGCAGAACTTTTATAAAACAAAGAAGGGTTTTAATTTTTATTTACAATGTTATTTTAATTTACTGGACATATGTTAGTCAATATAATATTTTAAAATAAATCTTAGTCTTCAACAATCATTACAACGACTAATCAATATGATTTATCAAATTTATAAAAAGTATTCTTGTACACAACACGTACAAATCATTATTTCTCAAGAGCAAAAATTTTTTAGAAAGTCCAAAGATACTCCAGATTACAATCCATAGTGGTTCCTTATATTCGAATACATTACAATTAAAATCCAGGGCGGTCATTCCAAGCTCGTCGATCTTGCGAGATCGAGATTCTGGCTCACGTGATCGGTTGTGACGTAGAAATGTCGCAAAGTAGTATTCTAATCTACTCGAACCTACCCGCAAGCTACTTTCGAGTAGATTAAAATGCTACTTTGCGACATTTCTACGTAACAACGGATCACGTGAGCGAAAATCTCGATCTCGCAAGCTGTCGAGCTTGGAATGACCGCCCAGAGTTCAGAATTCCGGAAACAAAGTTCAAATATGTACTTGAACTTTGACTTGAAAGTGTCACACCCGTGCAGATGGGTTGAGAAAAATTAATATTGTTATTATTATTATTATCATCATCATCATATTACATTTCATTTTTTACTCTTGCTTATTCTTCTTTTCCACTAAAATAGGCTTACGTTTCTTAGTGTTGTATAGAGCTGAAAGTTTCAGCTTGAGAAAATACAATACGTTTCAAACTGATAAGTTAAATTTCATCGTAATTTTTGTAACTCCTTTTCAGTTTAGATGTTTGCAATATGAATAAAAGCTGAAATTTTCGAAATACTTTAAGGCATAAAAATGCCAACCAGGTAATCTCCAAAAAGCGGAAAGCATGTAATACGATTCAGAATGCAAAATTGCGATACTAGAGATAAAGGGAAAAAATATAAGGAAGCATAGTATGAGTAAAGTTCTTGACTGAAATTGAACCGACTGAAGTTCTTCAAAAACTCATAAAAATGACGTTGTTTATCTAAGTAAACATTGAAGGCGGAATCTTTTTAATATTGCATCATTGGCCGGGAAAATGTGGGCCTAAATAAATGCGTTCAGTTTTCTTCGTACACGACGGTTTCCGTTGAGATACAAGAGGCTGTGGATATTGTTATCTGCGGAAAAACCCGAATTTTTGCTGTAATTTTTAACAACATTGTAGCCATTTTATCGAAACTCAGGGTCTGATATTGAATGATACAGAAAAATATTGCATTTTTGAACTCATGTCTGGACGATAGAAGAAATATATTTACTTCTGACGAAATATTCTGCGACTAAGTGTCAAATCATTACACACACGTTAAATGATTTTAATGTACTTGAAATAGCTAAATCAATAAAAACGATTTGTGTATAGTTCTTAAACAAAGGAAAATGAACTTAAAGAAAAACAGAGTTTTGCTATTTCAGGCTTAAAAAAATGCTTTTCGACATAACATTGCTAAAAAAGAAGACGTAAATGTCAAAATATTCAACATGGCTTGATTCGATACAAATGCATTTTGACATAGACAATACTTTTACAAATTTTGTAAATAGTTATAATTTGTATATTTTTCTCTGTTTAATTTGTTTCTACCTTTTTTAATTTTGGTGTTGATTCTGTTACTTTTCTCTAAAAACTACCTTTCTTTTCGGAGCTTTACTTGAACGTTGGTTTGCCTGCTATGACACCATTTTATATCATATCTATGACATTTGCGAGAAATTTAAGAGATATTGCTAAGATGGCAACACTATTGGCGATTTAATTTTGGCGATTGATGTAAATTGTCGCCAAGCTTCGCGATATTTGGCGATATTTCAAACCTACCATGCAAATTGTACTTCAAACCTAATAATAAATAGGTAACCTCTGTAACATCTTGAATGAATTAGAATAGTGCCGAACTGAAAACGCTGGAATACATAAAAGACTTGTAGATGAATCTTTTTCAGCTATAAATAATGGCTGTATCAATGTGGGTGGAGTAAGTTAACAGTCAGCTGTAAGCTTGAGAGCATGTTTCAGATCTGTTGTAGTTTTGACTTGGTGTTTTAGCCTATTTGGACGTAGTTAATAAGTTTTCATACAACGAGTTATACTGCTATTTTCTACTGTTTAAAATTTTTAGTTGTGTTTATATATGTCGAAGAACAATAGATAAAGTTTGGAACAACGTACCAAATTTATAAACTTCATGAAATAAGATGTAGTAAGATGGAACTCAGAAAACTTAATGAACACATTCAAAAACAATATTTTAGTTCTTCTTGAGAGATTTTCTAACATTTTTTCCTCGTTACTAAAGTGATAACGATTTTTTAAGTCAAGAGGACTTGACTGAACTTTATGCAATAACTAATCATTGCCCCCTTTTAACAATAAAAAAACTATTTTTTTTAATCCAATTGTTATAAAAAAGTTATTTCATGAGCAAGAAAATATATTTGATCAATTTTGTAATACCATTTTAATTCTACGTCACGTAAATGTTCCCTAGTCACTTTTTGAATCATTTTTCAAATTCATTCAGCTCTTTCAAAACTTTTCTAAGTGCGCATGAACTTGAGTATATTTTCTTGAAGTTGATATTTTTTGTAAGAAATAGAAGCAGTTTAAGAAAAATAATTTCAAGCAGACTTCTGCTTTTCGTTTCATCAAAAGAATGCTTAGCGTGAAAAAAAAGTAAAAGCTTTCTCGCAATTTTAGAAATATTATTATCCTAGTCCAAAATTTTATACTTTCTTCCAAACACAAGGCAGTGGTGACAAAATAAAGTTGAAGTCGTCGCTGGAAAATTCTTTGGAGACTTTTCATAAACATTTGAACTCCATCACTTCGGTTGACGCCAACGAAAACTAATGATTACATTTACTTCAAATAAAAAAAAAAAAGTGTGGATCGTTTGACATTGAAAACAAAATTGTCATCTCGCATAAAACAAAAAGTGTTGAGAAAGAACATTGGACATATTTAACTTGTTATTCCCTGGAATATTAACTGAAGACAAGACATTTGTTATATTTCCAAATAAAACTGAATAAGTTTGACTTAAGTAATCAAGATGAGTTATTTATTATTGTTTATTTATTTATATATTTTTAGTCGACTTTCAAAGTTGCTGCAATGATGATGTGATGAATTGGGGCAGATTTTTTTTAGTACATAATGTACTTTTTGTTGAATTTGTGATGCTCAACTGTTTAAATTTTATCGATTGAATGCAAACAATAAACTTGATATTTTTTTTCAGAAAAAGAGGATTCATCCAATGTATGTATTTAAACAAAGAGCTTAACTTAAAAAGTTTTGTCTTTTTTTCTTCTAATTTCTTGCTACTAGGTACTTAGGCACCCGAGAAGGAATGTATGGGGATTTTCAAACGCCAAAAAAGAACCGAACCCTTCAAATTTTTTGTTTTAGGATTCGAAAATGTCGTTTTACTGTAATATGAGGACAAAAAAAAAAAAAAAAAAAAAAGAAGAAGAAGAAAAAAGCTCTTAAAAATTAGAATAAAATATCCATGGAAACCTCTGATTTTTCTGCATCAGATAAAAATTGTTCCAATGTTTTAAGGTAATTAGATCGTGAGTTTAACTGTTTTACTAATCTCTCACTAGAGTGTAGGTAAGCCTTTAATTAGAAATTCATTGTTGATCACGGCTATTGTTGATCAATGATTCTATTCAAATTTGTAGCGTGAAGAAACTCATTGAGAATAAAGATCTGTGGACATTTTTTTCACGAATATGAACAAATAAAATTCTGGCTTTTGTTTTGAGGCTTTTCCTGTAATTGGAGCATTTAAAAATTTTCCTTTTTCGTTATTTTTCCGCAATCTGTCGGGAAATTTTAGATTTTTTTTTCTTGCTCAAGCTTGATTGCTGAACACGCGTCACTTGACATAACTTTTATCTTCAAGGTAGACCGTGCAAAGCCGAGCGACGTTGCTACTTCTGTAATAAATATAGGATAGGATTTGTATACATAAAAAATGCTGCTACAAAATAAATGCAACAATCAGTTTCTTTCTTATAGTGAGTAAACATTTTGCCTATGAATTCTACAACACTACAAAAATAAGATTTTCCCGTGTACATCGGAATATTTTCCACTGAATATTTAAATTATTAAATGATGAAATTTTAAAATATGTATCATTTATTCTTAAATGTAGATTGAAGGAGGGCATCTTGCAAAGTAAGACATTAGTCGAACAATGACTCACAGAAGCAAATAGAATTATGCGTCTCTACATTGGAATAAGTAATTAGTCGGAAATACTATATGCTAGCGTATGAATAAGAATGATCATTTTTTTTAACTACTAAGAGAGAAAAAAAAAGGAAACGTATGGTTTACCCAACTCTTAGGGTCTGGTGGGGTAAAGTGGTCATAAAATCGTAGGTTTTCAACTTAGGTGGATAATAAATACAATAAATTCTTTAAACACTTCAACTTTTTTTGTTGTTATTTTACATTGCATTATTAAAGAACACGGTACATTGAACTTCAGGGAAAAAAATATTGATTTAAGTAGTTTTATAACACTTTCATTTTCCTTTGTATTTATGACCACTTTACCCCATGGGGTGGGGGAAAGTGGTCATAGCATGGGGTAAAGTGGTCATAGTTAAAAACAGCTGCAAAACTGTTACAAATAACCCTGTTATTTGTATATTTCGGATATTTTTATAGTTACAAGTATATGTACGAGTATATGCGGGTATGCACGAGTATATACGTGTCGTGTAAACATGAGTCAACATGTTCCTATATGAATAAATACATGTATACATCAGATGCATGCATGTGCCTATTCAAGTATATTCGTGTATACACGAGTATATAAGCATGTATACATGATTGCCTACAGGAGTGTATACGTGTCTACACAAGTATATAGGAGTAACGTGTATATGCGAGTATATACGCGCACAAACGAACATCATTTGCGTGTTTGCACATGTATCTCGAGTATATACGTGCATACCTGAGTTTCTGAGTACATACGTGTATAGTCGACGTATATACGCATATATAAGTGTACATAGATCCACTACTGGCCATTAAAATTGCTACACCAAGAAGAAATTGCCAGAATGAAGCTAAATTTTACACACGTGATAGTAAAATTGACATTAGAAAGTGATTACAAAATTAAAGCAAATTGATCATTTATGGTTGGAAAAATCTCGAATAAATGGAGGTTTAAGTACCCTGTTAAGCCACCTCTAGCGTGAATGTACGATGTACGAAGCGATACAATCGGGCATTGAGACATAACAGACTCCTACGATATCCTGCGTCATCTCGTACCACAGTTGCTGTAATCGTGCCACTCATCCGATCAAACTCATACGTGTTATCACTCACGACGGGGCTCCCAGGAGCCATTTTTTAACATGACAATGCTCGGTCACACACAGCAAGGGTGTTAAGGGATTTTGCCCTTCCACATTATCACTTTCTCAGGTCTGCGCGATGCTCTGGTCTGCCATTTGTGACTTGTCACAAATCGAGCATATCTGGGATCACTTGAGATGGTAAATTGGACAGCCTGTAAGTTTGATCGATTTAGTGGCGCATTTACAGCAACTGTGGTACGAGAAGACGTGACGTAAGACTACGTACGAAACTGCTGTACCTCAATGCTCGACCATATCGATTCTTGAATTCCAACTAGAGGTGGCGCAACAGGGTACTTAAACCTCCATTCATGTGAGATTTTTCCAGTAATAAATGATCATTTAGCTTTCATTTTGTAATCGTTTTCTAGTGTCAATGTCGCCATCACGTGTGCAAAATTTTGTTTTATTCAGACTATTCCTTCTTGGTGTAGCAATTTTAATGACTAGTAGTGTACTTACATACATATACGGGTATACACGAGTTAATTCGTGGATATATCCAGTGCGTGTTTGGGTGCGTGTCTACTCACGTATATATATGTGGAAGCAAGAGTATATGCGTATGCTTACGTGTAACTACGATTCTATACCTGTTAGATGTATATACGTACATTTACGTGTAAACACCAGTACATGTATCCACGTATATATACGAGTATATCTGCTAATATACATGTATGCTTACAGAGTGAATCCAAGATCTTGGGCAAAATCTAAGTGGTGTGAAAGGGGAGTATAAGAAGCAAAGAATCATAAGGAACTTATGGTCGTTGACGCGCTACATGCACACAAAGCCAGAAATTGACGGAATGAAAACAGGTCACAAATTTGTTACACAAAAATGATTTTACCCGATATTTTAATTCTTAAGAGATATTTAAACAGTTGTTAAAAATTATGAGGCCTGTAGTAGCTTTAATACACACATCGCAACAAAGGCGCAGCGACTGATGAAAGTTTTTCAAAAGTCTCGTAATTGCAACAGAGTGATTGCGACGCATGTATTACAGATGCCGGCCGCAAAAAAATTTCATCAATCACTTTAAAACTTTCTTAATTCGTTGTATAAAATTGTCTTTTTGTAATAAATTTGTGACTTGTTTTGCATCCATTAGTTTTCGGCTTTGCGTGCATGTAGCGCGTCAGCGTTGAGTTTGTGGCCATGTGTTTCTTATGATTCTTACTTCTTATCCTCCTCTCTAACACCTTTTAAAAATTTGCCCAAGAGTTTAAACTCACCCTGCATACATGTATATCATATGCTAGTATGTGTCTGCACATACGCGCCGAGTAAGTACGCGAATCTACCTGAGTATATAAGTGTTCGTATATGTACGAGTGTAAGCGGGTATATACTTGTATAGTCGAATGTATATCTCTATAGATAAAAAATACTACGAGATACTCAAATACGTGTTTATTGGTGCATTTATGTGAATACGTATATATACGTGCTTACACGAGTACATGCGTATGCATGTGCATATACTCATAAGTTTAACCTTGTTTACTGTAAAAACAATACATATTCAGTGAAATTAATACTTAATTTATATCTGCGTAATCATTAAATATTAAGTGACTTTAGAAGAACAATATTCGTTAAGCCTAATATTATGACCACTTTACCCCATCTTACTAAAATTGTTCTAAAAAGTTATTCAAAATAGATTCAGCTAACTGCTAATGAGTAAGAGTTCATGAGACATGTAGAAAGCTTCCTGCGCAGTCAAACTCTTCATAACTCTAGCAAACAAAATTTCCCAAGGAAGTTAAAAAAGGTGTTTAGATTTTAAAAAAAAATTGATAATCACACAAAATATTTTTTTTGCCAAATAAAATTTTGCCAGATGTAAAAGTTTGTATTCAAAATGTAGTTTTTAACTGCACTACTCTAAAATAAAATTTTCACATTCATTCCAACATTTATTTCCAAGTTATAGCCATTTATTTGAATTATGATCACTTTACCCCATTGACCACTTTCCCCCACCAGACCCTATCTTTTGAGGGATATCAGACATGAAGGCACTTGGTTGAAGATGAATTAAGGCAGAGAGGAAAAAAAAGGATCTTAACTTTTTTTTTTAAGTTTTGAAAAGAACTTGAGCACAGGTAAAACCGTAGGTAAGCTTTCGCGGACTTTTTTTTAAATTTAAAATCCTGCTGTATAGCAGCACCTTCTAGGGTTACTACTTCAAGTCTTGCCCAAGAACACATGACAGTATTCTTCAACCATTTACACCAGCTAGCTCAAAAATTTTATTTTTGACTCTTACATTCCTTTGCTTCTAGTTGATTCAATTATAAAAATAGAGCATAGTGTTATAATATAGTCAGAAAACTCGGTGACAGAATATTAATGTCGAAACAAAAACTTTATCAACATAATCCGAGTCAGCTAAACCGATTTTACAGAACAGATCAGTTGAAAAAAAAAAAACAGTATAAAATTAACTTATCATTTACATAAATACACCATCCGTATTCCAAGTTATACTCCAAGGATTAAAATGTGTGTGAAATTTGTAACAGAGGTGGCTGCAACAGTGCGTACACTATAAAAAAAATTCCGAAACGTTACTGGTTATTTACGTGGAACGTTTCGGGATTTCAGAGGTTTTCACCTATTTCTCCGCAAAATCAAGTATCTTCGCAAAAAAGTTTCCTGAATTGCTAAAAGATGCACGAATGCAGACATTTCACTGGTGTGAAAGATATTTTTTGCTACCAGTTTAAAGAATGACTGAGCATGTTTATAAGGTGTATCGGCTTCAATTTGATCACGGCCCGTCCAGATTGACTGAACTCCCAATGGTAACAAATAAGTCACTGGATAGCTGCAGCCTTGCGAGGCAGGAATTGCAGGCAAGAAATATGGTTGGTTCTTGCTTGCAATTATTCGCGCAGCTTTGGCCATGGTCGTGGTAATGCTTCTGGACCTTTCTTGGTAAACCAGGAAGGTCCTAATCAAATACATTAAACCTATTTAATTCTTGTAGAAGGTTCACGACTGGCTTTAACAGGGGATATTTCCCAGCATTTCATGAAGGTTACTCACTTGTATCGGAAAACGTTCCTGGTTTTTGTAAGAAATGTTATTGGTTGAAATTGTTTTTATCAGCTGCCTATTATTTTCCAGGAAAGTTTCTGATTCTTTTTACAGTGTAACGTTAGGGGGTCTTACCAAAGATAATGGAATATATTTTTATTCTGTGTACAATAAAATTTTGCTGCTACATTTCAAAGCTTTTCCCTGTGAAACTCTAGATACCCCTTAGTAACAGTGCAGTGGACTTGCTGTTACAATAGCCAGATCAGGAGGGGGGTCGTCATTTCGGTCCTTCTGTATTATAGAAACTCTTTGTGAAACTTGGTGTTAGAACCAAGGGTACTGGAAAGGTTGGACACTAAGCCCCTCGCTGTGAAACTGACAAGTAACCCTACCCAAGTGTGAATTTCTTATTGCAATAAAACTTTGCACATCGAGAGGACACTTAAAAATATTAAACTTGTGTTTTTTTTTATCGGCAACAAACACTTTTAACTGGATGAAATTTACCCCTAAATGTTGGATAATTGGTATATTAGACAGTAAAATATATTTTTATTTAAAATTTTAACTACAAAATTGAAAAAATGTTTGAACATTTGAAAAAAACGAAACAAACTGAAGTAGACGTGCTTCAGGATTTTTCTGAAAATACTACGTGTAGAGGTAAACCATTCCTTGCCACCTTACCGCACCGAGCATCTACTTGCCGATGAGCAGTTCCATGTCAGATAAATCACATTCTTGACCTCAACATTTCCGATTTCAATGAAATTTGGCATGAAGGATACATATGACAAGATAAGCAATCCTGGCAATTTTTAGATTTCTATTCTGAAAAAATTGTTCGAAAAATAGACTTGTAAAAAAATCAAAATGTGCGACAAAAATGAAAAGTGTGTTTTTACAAATGACTGTAACTTCTCTCCTAATGGTAGTAGAATGAAAATTCAAAAAAAAAAAAAAATAAATAAATAAATAAATAAATAAATAAATAAACAATAATAATAATAATAAAGCTTAAAATTATAGTTTTCTACCGATATATAACATAACTTTCTCACAATAGATTTAATTTTCGGGGTTATGTGTCGTGACGGGGTAATATTGTAAAGAATGGTTTACCCCTATAAACAGTATTTTCAGAAAAATCCTGAAACGCTTCAACTTTACTTTGCTTAGTTTTTCAAAATTTTGATTATTATTTGAATTTTTTAAGTAAAATTTAAAATTTAAAACATATTGTAACGTGTTGTTTCCCAATTATCAAACATTTATTGTCCAATTTCACCTGGTTAAAAGTGTTTGTAAGCTATAAAAAATACGGGTTTAAATATTTTAAAGTGTTCAATCGATTTGCATAGTTTTATTCAAATCGGTGATTCACACTAGGGTAGTGTTACTTGTAATCTGTAGGGATTTGTCAAATATGATAAACCAAAATATTCCTGAAGTTTACCAATATTATTAGTTCAGTCCAAAAAGCGTGTGGTTTGTAACTTAAGCATCAAGAGCTTGAATCTTAACGAAACTTTTGACCTTGCTTATTTTTCGTTTCTGGTTATCGTCCAGAACTTTCCAGATTATGCAAACACATGCTAATTACATCACAGAGTCACTGGAATGAATAAGGTATCCTGCTTTCGTACAAGCTGTATTCCAACTTGATTACCTTTTTTATTCCTTGTTGCGACAGTATGCCTTGCTCTTGGGTTTGATACAACGACTAAAGATATTCACTAATCGGGCTGAAACTTGGTACGCTCATTTCAAAAGCAATAACTTTGAAAAAAAAAAAAAAAAAAAAAAAAAAAAAAAAAAAAAAAAAAACGCTAAAAGCGAATCAATTTCAAAAAAAGTGTGTATGCTTTTTTTATACAACCTATTGAATATATTCCAGTAAATTGAAAACACTTTTTGAATGCTTTTATTCTACGCAATGTAAATAAAAAAGTAAAAAAAAAAATCAATTTTTCTCTAAGGAAAAGAGAACAATTTATAAGGGCAAAATAAGCTCTTGGAAATTGCATTCACAATACAAGTAGTGAAAAATACTCGTGTGTGATAAAATATAATAAAGATAATAACTATAACAAAATATCTTTATAAAGTAAAAAATAAAAAACAACAGAAAGGTTTTCCGAATAAACGTAACTTATTACGCCCGTAGTTTTCAATGTTGTCGCAGTGGAATTCTTTTACGCATAAAATTGTAGTTAATTATCTGTGGTTGTCTTGTGAAAAGAATAAATTTATGGATAAGCATTAAAAAGTAAAATATGAGAAAAACACAAGTAAAGCAAACGAAACACTTTTAAAGTAAATGAAAACAACGCTGTAAAAATTTGGCGCAAGAAAATCTCTTAGCGGTGAAAGGGAAAATATTTGTTGCAATAAAAAAAAAAGTTTACACAGAAAGGAAAAGAATGAAAAAGATAGTGTAAATTCTTCTGAATTGTTAGAAAAAAATGTTTGTAAGACGGAAGCTAAAGACTAGTGTTCGGAAAGTTAAAAACGCTATTGGTAAGAAAGAGAAAGATTTGAAAGGATTAATTAAATACTAAAACTTTTTTTAGGTGAAGGCAGGAATATATTTTGAAGCAGTTATTTCTTATCAGAAACTAAGCTCCGAGGAAAAATATTTTGATTTGAAATCATTTTTACCCATTTTATCATTGCTATAATATTTATCATTAAAAATGAGAATTTGTATTTTTTGTATTCTAAGAAAGTTTCAGAATGAGCATAAATGACAATTGACAGAAAATTATTTTAAAAAAAATGAAGCTCTCAAGTTGAACATCAACATAAGAATGATATAAAAAAAGCATACATAGAAAAAAAAAAGGGCATAAATGGGTAAGTAATTTAATATTGTTAATAAAGTATACTTTTTTATGAGAAATAATCAAACAATACAATAAATAAGATACAATTTCTAAAAATAATATTTAAAAAAAAAAAAAAATCAGGTCCAAATTTAGTCTGTTTCGCGCGATTCATAGTTGTTAAAATAATTTGTTTTTACTAATACAGGAAATTCTTATCGTTATTCTTATTGTTAGAATTAATTTTTTAAAAAAAATCAATCGCAGGGTGCTTTAGAATTGATTTGAGCACTTTAATTCTTATACCAAAGTTAAATATTATTCATTGCTAAATAACGGATAGGAAAACATAGTAAAAAGTCAACAAAAGTTCTCTTCATTTTTTTTCGAGGGAGGGGGAGTTGAGAGTGTAGAGACTTCATTCAAACGATGTTCAAACTTGATTTTACTTCTGCTACCCTAAAACTTTAAAGGCTTTAACTTAAACTGACTTAACTTCAACTAAAGGCTTAAACTTTAAATAGTTAATATAGTTATGAACAATCAGTAAGTCGAATCACTTTTGTCCCCAATATTGATTTTTAACTCTCAACTTCATCCAGCATGCGTGTATGAGAATGCAGGCATGCATCCATGTGTGTGTGTGTGCTTGCATATGCGCGTGTGTGTAAAAGACCGGATAATAATGAATACATTTATGTCTAAATATTATACATCTAATTAATCTACTATTATTTAAAAATATCTACTAACTATCTCTACAACATGAATTAGAACAACTGCAGTAATAATTTATCTGCTTTGATTTTTTTTTATGAATCCCATTCACCGGATTTCATCACGATCGTAATATTTTTGATCAAAATACTACTTTTAAATTTATGGAATTTCATACTATGGCCCACATGAAATCTATAAAGTAAACATTTTAGAGTTTAATAATATAAATTAACATCATAAACTTTAGTATATACAATTAACAAACCCAGTTCACATGTAAAACAAAGAACAATCATTGAGATAAAATAAAGAACGCGATTTCTCTTAAGTAAAAGAATTTCAGTTTCATTTTCCTTATTTATTTTTTTTCCTTTTAGCCGGCCGATAAAAATCGAATTCACATAGGACTTCTTCTTTTCCGTTTTAAATATTTTCTGCTCGAACAATTACTAACTCAAATAATCTGTACATTTCTACATTTTAAGTTCTAAGTATCCATTTTTGATAAGATTAGGTTTTACTCATATTTTTTGCAAATTTTCCTTAGAAAATGTTTAAAGCTTGAGAAAACTTATTGCGTGTGATTCGTAGTACAGCAGAGTAATTTTTAAGGACATATTAACAATTAAAATAATAAATTTTTCCTAGTATTATCTCCTTATTTCGATTTTCATTAGATTTACCTCAAATGACTTATTCGTTTTTGAAACGCTATTTTTGGTACTTTTCCAAGGCGGTTTTGATTTTACACTGTACCAAATTTGCGAGTATTATTACACAGTTTCGATATTATACGGTACAAAACTTGAATTTAATACTTCATGGATTCAATATAACACGAAAGCTATGTTTAAAAAAGATGGAATTTCAGTTTTGTTTAAAACATTCTGTTATTGTTTGGTAATGATTCTAATAAGGTTTTCTTTGTTTTTATGAAACTTGGTTTCGATATAACACGGTACTCATCCGTTGATTCACATCATTTCTAACTCTCGTATAACACGGTTTCGATACAATAAGATACATAGTGGCATGCTTTTCACTATGTACATAACTAATTAGTGTAAAAATAAGTTAAAAACTTAATTTTAAAAAAAGTCTCGTATAACACGGTTTCGTTACTACACGGAACGAATTAACAGAGTTTTACGAGAGACGTCTGTATATCCAAAAGTGTTAACGATGATGAATCTATGAAAATGATCACAAAATCATCAAGATGTCAAACTGTGGTGGTAATACGAGTGGAGTATTTGTTGGTGGCAAAACAAGAAATTCTGTTTGTGTGTGTGTATATGTGTTACGTCCTGGTAACGTGCAACGTTGTGATGGTAAAGTCATCACTCAACATGGATGATATCCTTGAGTTCTTCGTGTTTGGTAGCGGGGTTACATAAAGGTCGTTAATGATACGGAAAGAACTGCAAGAGCATATGAACATCACGTATATTGTAACACACACAAAAACCAATTTTCTTTATCTGACACCATATTAAAAGTACTGACCTCGTATTTCCCACCTGCTTAACTCATTTCCAAATCTTGATGTGCTTGTGGTCATTTTCAAATATTGATCATCGTTTAACGTGAAATACTTTTGTACTTTTTGCGTTTTGAAAACTAATGAATCATTTGTAGTAACTTTGTATTATCTCAAACGGAAAGTAGCTCAATTTCCTAGGCTTACTTTTTGTTTTAATGCATAAAATAAAACTTTAAGAGTTAACATCTAACAAAAAGAATACACACACACGTTTAGTAAAAATATTCGGTGAAACTTGTTTTCTTACCAGTGTACCATCATTCGGGCTTCCCTACTGCCGATGGATGCCTTCCGAACGGTTGGAAACTTTTACAAAATCATAGGTTTAAAGAATTGATGCTATATGGCCGTTTAAACTCTTTTTTACCTTTAGTTTTCTTTATTTTTTCGCTGGTAAAAATAAATGAAAGATGTTACACAATTTCTAAATTTAAGGGGGTAAAGGGCTGAATAGTGATTTATTCAATATAAAATCATTTACGTTTTGAGTTTACCTTGATCCAATCAATCTAAACTCTTCGATGTTAAGTGTATGAGAAAAAAAAAATATATATATATATATATATATATATATATATATATAAACATGATATACTTTTCAAGAACATTTTAAAAAGACATTGACAGAAAATGAAAGAATAAAACTAAAGTGTACTGTAATGCCAGCGCAAAGCTGCTAGAAACAAAAACAGTACAAACTTATTCATGAAAAAATAATCAAAATAAATTGAAAAATGCAAAAAAAAAAGAACTCGGAAACAACAACAAAATGAAATAAGGTGAACCAGGGACCGATACTTTCTCAAGGGGAGAACCGGTCCCTAAGTTCACAATGCCCTTTCTGTTTAGCAAGACGGAAGGTCTCAATAACTTGCTACCCTCCCCGATAACCTTGGAAGAAATAGAACATGAAAATATACCTGAAAATTAAAGTACGAAAAAGTATTTAGTCGAACCTTCAAACAGAAGCAGCAATCAGAATGTAGACCTTAAAAGAGAAGTGACTTGCATGTGCCAGTCAAAAATGCAGTTAAGACACGGCAGTAGCAGAACATGGAATTGAAAAACATGGGGTTGAAAAAACCTGGAGTTGAAAAAAACCCCGGAGAGGAAATAAAAATACTGGATCTGAAATTACATCAGAAATTTTCAGGATAGATTGCAGCAGACCTTCATAGCTTATGTGGCCTTACTGCAATAATGCAATTGCGCTATACTTCACTCTGCTGGGTCATTCCTTCCTTTTGTAATGTAACTTAAATAAAAAGATTGGGAAACTTTATTATAGTGTAAGGTAATTTTCAATAAATTAAGATTATTAGAGACAAAATCATTTCTGTTGCATATAGTTTTAATTCTATTGATTTCATTAATCAAGATGTTACGAAAAACGTTAATAGAAATATTTAAATTCCATGAAATCAAACGATTAACATGGAATTGAAAGGAAAGTCGTTTATTAAAAAGATCAATATGAACTGAATTGTTTGAAAGAGAAATATTAAAATCAAGGAAATCAGATTGTTTGATATTATCATTGGGGTGAATAAGTTCTAATTCAGGAGGATAGATACTCTTGGAATCATTAAAAAAGTTGTGATAATTGAAAATAAAGAGGTTATCAACGTATCTGAAAGCCCTAGGAATGGGAAAGTTGATTTTTTTCCCAATTGGTGTAAGTAAAAGTTGGCTAATGCAGAAGAGAACTTGGATCCCTTCGGAATACCGTTGACTTATAAAAAGCAATGTTCACCGTTGCAAATGTAGTTGTTAAACAAACAGAAGTTGATTAAATCGGACCAGTCATTTTCATTAATATCCAGCGTATTACCAAAGTCGTACAAGTAGGACATAACTTCTTTAAGACGAGAAATAGAAATACTTGTAAAGAGTTCTTTGAAATAAAAAAATAGATACATCCGATTGTATTATTTTTCAGAAATTCTGAAACAGATTTATTATTTTCAATAGCCCAAGTGTAGCCACCGTCCAGAATTTTATTAAAAATTAAATTTAACAGGTTAACAAAAAATTTCCAGGGGAATTCATATAAGAGTTTGAACCACGGGTAATATAACGGAATTTAATAGGATTTTAATGAAACTTGGGATAGATGGTAATATACGGAAAGATAATCTTAGAGTTTCTAATTTTAACTTTTTTGTTGAGAGTAATGACCTTTTTAGCAATAGTGTTATAAGAAGCGTTAACTTTTTTGCAGGTAGAGGAAATTTCTAGTTCTTCATCTAATAATTGGAGATAGAATTTTTTACAAATAATTGAAAAGTTGTTGGCTGCTTTGTCAATAGGAGCGATTATAAAAGAATCTTGAACATCTTTGATATGGGGAGAAAAATCAGCAAATTTAAGAACATTTTTAATTTGATATTTATGTAAAAATGTTTTAAAAAGATTGAAAAATCCCCATTTCCATTCCGAAAACGCTTCCAAAGGAATATTGAACGTAAAAAAGGTTTTTATTATGTAAGAGTCTAAGTCTTCAAGGTATGAACCTAAAAGGTATTTTTTATTAAAATAAAAAAATAGGACGGAATTTAGTGCCATTTTTCATTAAATTGCGAAGGGCTATGTTATTAACAATTTTCAGATCACTTGTAATGATCTAGTTATCGTCTTGATCAAAAAATGGAGAAAAAGCTTCTTTTTGGCAAAATCATTGAACATTATCACGGATTAGATTGATATTTTTTACAAAAAGTATAATAATTAAAAATTCTACGACTAAATGGGAAATCATAACTGAAAGAAGGTTTAACCTGAATATCTTTAATTGGAAAGTATTGAGACAAATTCAAAATAAAATTTTTAAGTTTAATGCGATCATAGCAAGGATTTTTAAATTGAATCATTAAATAAGTCAACTTACAAACTTTTTGTTTAGAGATTTTAGAAATACGATTTTCCATAATGTCCCTAAAAGGAAGCTCCAAGTGAAAGTCTGAAAAAACAAAGTTATTAAAATTGTTTTTGCAAAATAAATTTTGTTTACCATTAAGGGAGTGAAAAAAACTTTTTAGTGGAATCCAAGAAAAATTCTTAAGGAAACTATTTTCAAGAAATGTGATGTGTGATTGAAGTTTAATGGAGTTTTAGGAGATGTTCAAATCAAAGAAGTTAGGTTTTTCATTAATATTATGACCACTGCGTTTGTGTCTCGAAGTTTATGTATCGATGTTATGAAAAAGTTGAAAAGTACAAGAAACATAGTTGGAAATTCTAGAACCATTAAAAAGGTCATTAAGACCGTACGGAGATAAAGTTTTATAATAAATAATATAAGATCAAATAATAAATAATAATGAAAGAATTGCAAACATAAATGTTTTACTTCATAATTCGGTTTGGGTTTTGAAGTGTATTTTAATACCCTTACCTTTTATTGTAGGGGAGACTGGGGTTAGTTTTTACACGGGTAAGTTGTTACATTCGAATTTAACAGAAGTCAGTAGAAACTGACTTTCCTTGCACTAGATGCAGTCAGTAGCAGGGACAGTGCTCAAGATAAATGGTTGTGTGAGTCTGAAAGTAATTTTCTTTCCACTGCTATTTTTCTATTTGTGACGAAGCCGTTGCAGATAAAGGATTGATTTCTATACCACGTGAAAGCTTACGTTTTCAGGTAAATGCTAACATATTTTAGAGCTTTGTACAAAGAGATAATACCACTAATGTATGCCAAGGATTTGAAGGGGCGTCATATGAGGAAAGTTTTGTGACAGCTTTGTTGGGGTTAGTTGTTACAAGTAAAAACTTACCATATGCAAGATTTAATTTAATATTATGTTTTCTTTTTTAAAATTGATATGGCGGGGGACTATAAAAACAAGACGGAGAGGGGCAAAACACCTAGCGAAACATACCTGGAGGTGGCTAAAGATGTAATGGCAGATAGTTCAATACGTAAGGCAGCCGATAAATACGAAATAAATTTCATGACACAGAAATTCTGCAGTAAGATGAAAAATGATAGTGGTGGTAAGTATTATTTCTGATCAGTTTCATTGCATGATTTAATTCATGTAAAATACTGTAGTTGGTAGACGATGATAATAATAGTAATAAAAATAATAATTATAATTCAGATCTCTTTCATCGTATAATTTAATTTATTGTTAATATTGATAGTTGAATAAATAACAATAATAACAACGATGATAATAATAATGAATACTGTATAGTTCGAAAGTGGGTCTTTCTCCAACGTTGTAAAAAGTGCAGAAGTGAAGATGGTCCGCAAGCGGAAACCAAAGGTTAACGCCACTTTAACAGATACACCAGTAAAAAATGCTTTGCAAGCCGAAGCTGGGAAGTAAAAATCTGTGAAAAGGAAATTGTCTCTAACAGAGAAGAAATCAATAGAGACAAAGACAAAAAAGTATATATTAATTTGAATTTTTGGCATCTGAAATTCAAATTATGTTTTTCGCAATCACGAGCGTGTGTGTGTATGAATGCGCGTGTGTGTTTGTGTAGGCGCATGTGTGTGGGTGCGTGTGTGTGTGTATGAATGCGCGTGTGTGTTTGTGTAGGCGCATGTGTGTAGGTGCGTGTGTGTGTATGTATGCATGTGCGTGTTGTGTATGCAGTGCTGTGTGTGTAGCCGTTCGTGTGTGTGTATGTAGGTATATGTATTTGTGTCTGTGTGCAGGCATGAGTGTGTGTTTGTGTCTGTGTGCAGGCATGAGTGTGTGTTTGTCTGTGCGCAGGCATGAGTATGTGTATGTGTGCGTAGGCGTGTGTGTGTAGGATATGGACGCAACCTACAGACGGTTTTCGCAAGAGGAGCAGCACCGTGAGGCCGGTCGACGCGACGGTGGTGCTGGCAGAGGGTGCTGGCGGGAAAATAAAATGATAGGAATTCAAAACAGTCAAGTGAGAACAATAAGCAATCGTAATTGCTCAATAAAGTGTAAAACAGTGCGTCCAAACACTGCGTCCTACGGATGAAGATGATGAAGACTGGTACTGTATAGAGTGCGCTAAACCGTACTCAGAATCCAGAAAACCAACTAAACAGCTTCAATGTCGTAATTGTGACGAATGGGCACGTGACCGATGTGCTAAGTTTGATAAATTATATGCTTGTAAAAATTGTAATTCACGCGCGCGCGTGGACAATGCTTATGATGATCATAGTTTATCAGAATAAGTTATTAATGGAGTAAATCTATAAAGCCAAAAAGTTTTTTGATTTTTAACGTGGTTAGGAATTTGTAAAATTGTAGCAGAATAAACCAAAAAATGTGTAAGATTCATTTTGTTACTTTTTCATGTACGAACTAACCCCATATGGTGTAGCAACATGCCCCGTGTTGGGGTAAGTTGTTAATGTACATATATTCAAATGAATTTAAATATTTTGGAGTAGTGGCTTCTAATCATTTTTTTAAATATGTTATGAATGTTAAACAATTTAGATGCATTTTAAAGTGTCACAGATGTAAATACTAAAAATAATTTATTGAAAAAAAAATATTGAAAACAATTGTAACAACTAAACCCGGTCTCCCCTATTCTAAATGTGGAGCGTTATAAAAATATACCAATTGGTTACTTCTTTGCTATTTTACAATGAAAAAAAAAAGAAGTGGAGAAATATTTACTCCACTAACTTAAACTAACTTTTAATGTGGCTTCGCTTTTCTATAATACACTTGTTTTCATTTCACACTATTTCTAAATATGTTATGGTCAACTCTAGCACAAGGATGGGATTTTATTTAATATTTTTATCTAATACTTCTCTTTTCCGGTCTGTCATTTCTTGCAAGTGATTTTGTAACCTTTAAAAATAATCTTGTTTATTTTTTAAAAGTGCATAGCATAAATGAAAAATGCAGAAAAAAAAATATTTCCGAACATCTGGTCCTTGAGTTGCCATTTAGTTTCAAATCAAACCACTTTCAGTTCCTTCAATTGTTACTTCAAAACATGTCAACATGTCCAAGATCTCTGTCACCTTTCACAAAGTGTGTACTTCAAATAAGAGTTCTTTCTATGAAGACAAGAAAATGAAAAACTCTCCTTTTTTGAAATACTTAGATATAAGAGACAAAAATAGTGTTTGATGCGAGTAACTTCGATATCTAGTTTCGAACGGCACAGATGCTAACAGCATGCTTGGAGAAGATTTTTTTTTTATTTTTAAGGTAATACTTTTCAAAAATAAAGTGAAATGTATCTTCAATGCTCACAAAAGTGTAAGTTACACAGAAGAAAACCAAGCATCAACATGGATCAAAATGCAATTTCTTTTGACATGGCATTATGAGTATCTGACAGATTTAAAACCTAATGCATGTGCCATTGTTGAGAGTCTAAGGGGATTGAATTAGTTAAAGATTCTTCCTCTATTAAATTACTTAAGTTTTAGATGAAATTGGAAATTGCGTTATGGAAAGTGAAATGACCATATAATATTTTTTCTTATTTTTATTTGCAAGTAAATTTCAAAAAGCATGCTCGGAGGTTATTTTTCTTTTTTTTAAAGTACAATTTTTTTTTTCATATTGAACAATACAAACTCTCGAACGCGTAAGTTACAGAAAGGAAAAATAAACATGAATGTTGTTCATTATGCAATTTCTTCTGACTTCACATTATGAACATCTGGCAGATTAAAATCTTATTTCTGTGCATTGTTTGTATATCTAAGTTACATGAAACTGTTCAAGAACTTCACTTCTTATATTAAACGGCTAAAAATTCAATAAAATTAAAAAAATGAGTCATGGACGCGAAAAAAGCAAAATAGTTTTTCTTTACTATTATTTGCTAATTAATCTCGTAGCATATTCGAAAGTTACTTTTAGTTCCAAGTTTCAATTTCGCTGTTAAAGTCAACATTTCTTTTAAATGATTTTCAAACATCAAAAGTGGAATTAAAAGAGAAAAAGGAGTTTTTAGAGTTTCTTTTTAAAAACTCATTTGATGGCTTCTTTTTAGTAACTGCATTCAACTAGTATAAAGAAAAAAATCTAAAAAATCCCACTCAGGGCGTAAATGACATTCTAAGTTAAAAGCAAAAACAAAATTCAATCTTAAAAAAATTTGTTTAGAATAATGCTTGGGGCCTAGAATCAATAAATTGGTTTCTGCTAATTTAATGGGTTTCTGTTCGCAAGTGTAAATATGGAAGAGAGAAAATGAATAAAATTAAATAGGTTCTTTGAGGGAAAATATTGGAGAAAAATGTAAAACTAAACCGTTAAAAATAAGTAATAGCGTTGAAAGAGTTTTCCAAATAAAGCTTTTAAGAATGACTTATTGAAAAATGGGTTACACATTAACAAATGAAAAAATATTTTATTGAAGTTTAAGTTCTCTTAAACTAAGTTTATTTTCCTTCATTGATTACCATTATTGTTGAAATGCAAACATATTAAATTGCAAAATTTTTCTTAATTATTAATTATACCAACAGAACATCGCGCAGTACTTCGGATCAAAAAAAAAAAAAAAAAAAAAAAAACAAAATCTGATATGAAGAGTAGAAAGACAAATCATAACATTGCATTTTAACTAAAGAAGATATGGCCCTACGTTAAAATGCACAAATTAATAAATAATCGCAGGCACGTGTTTCGGAGTTAGAAGGCACCCTTTTTCCAAAGCAAATGAAATGAGCTTAAGGATGACAGTGTACCTGACAAAAGCAAGGTGTATGGAACGGTTAAAAGTTTTGATTTGTAAAAACTTAGGATTAACCAAACAACCAATGAGCAAATTAGAAACCAACAAAGAACCAATAAAAATCCAAAGAATGTTATAAAGTTTTTACACGGGTATTAAAAGCATAGGCACATTCTGTGCTGGCATTTTTTTGTTTCAAAACTATTTTTTACTCAAGTTAAACGCTTTTTCTACTATTTTTAGCAGCCTGCCGACATAATATGGGATAAAAAGATTTTTGTTTTAGTTCAGTACATAAAAAATAATTTGATTTCACCGCATTTCTGCGTAGAGTAACGAAAATTACTTTTAGTGAATTTTGATTACTACATAATTTTTCCTATATGAATTAAAAATAGGAATGTTCCCTTTTTATTGTTTTTTGCTTCCTTTTACAAACGAGCTGATGTGTGCATCACATGACTTCCTTTTACTCCAATTTAATGTCATTTTCTTATTATTGGCAGTTTTAATATGATTCAATAGTTTACTCTATATATAGCACCAACAGTGGCCAACTTGAAACCAAATTAAAAAATAATAATAATAAATAAATATAAAAAATCGCCAAATTTTTCGCAAAGTTGGCGACCAAAAGACTGGCGATATGTCGCCAAGTGTCCGCCAAATTATAACACCATTTGAGTTAGCATCGAAATTAACAGTGATTTCCCCCCAAAAAGAGGCTAAAGACCCATTTTGGAGCATACAAATGCAACCAAAAAGGAAGGTGCACAACTAGACCACACTAGGAGTCTACGTACCAAATTTCAACTTTCTAGGACATACTGTTCTTGAGTTATGCGACATACATACACACATACATACATACATACGTACATGCAGACGTCACGAGAAAACTCGTTGTAATTAACTCGGGAAACTTCAAAATGGATATTTCAGGTGTCTATACGTTCTTACGTATATATGTACGTGTGGTCGAGTTGAAAAAAAAAACTCAACATTCATTTGGGTGTGAGCAAAATGGAAATTAAGGTCGATTTTAGGGTGAAATTTTTTTCGCGAATACAATACTTCCTTTTTACTTCCTTTTACAAAAAAGGAAGTATTGTATTCGCAAAAAAAATTTCCCTCAAAAATCGGCCTTAATTTCCATTTTACTCCCCGCAAATAAATGTTGAGTTTTTTTTTCGACCCGAAGTTTCCCGAGTTAATTACAACGAGTTTTCTCGTGACGTCTGCATGTACGTATGTATGCATGTGTGTATGTATGTCGCATAACTCAAGAACAGTATGTCCTAGAAAGTTGAAATTTGGTACGTAGACTCCTAGTGGGGTCCAGTTGTGCACCTTCCTTTTTGGTTGCATTCGGGAGTTTCTAAAGGGGTCTATTGCACCTTTTTTGGGGGAATTCATTGTTAATTTCTATGCCAACTCAAGTGGTGTTATAATTTGGCGGACACTTGGCGATATATCGTCAGTCTTTTGGTCGCCAAGTTTCGTCGCCAGCTTGGCGACAAATTTGGCGGTTTTTTTTAAATCTGGTTTTAATGTGGCCATTGTTGGTGATATTTAGAGAGTTAGAGAGAGAATCACATTAAAATTGCAATAATAGGGAAATAACACTAAATTGGTGTAAAAGGAAGTCATGTGACGCACACATCAGCTCGTTTGTAAAACGAAGTATTGTATTCGCGAAAAAATTTTCACTCAAAAATCGGCCTTAATTTCCATTTTTCTCACCCCCGAATGAATGCTGAGATTTTTTTTCGACCCGACCACACGTGGATAGATGCCTAGGAAATCACAGACACTTGAAATATCCATTTTGACGACCCCTGAGTTAATTACAACGAATTTTCTCATGACGTCCGTATGCACGTATGTATGTGCGTATGTGCGTATGTGCGTATGTGCGTGTGTGTGTATGTGTGTATGTGTGTATGTATCTCGCATAACTCAAAAACGGTATGTCCTAGAAAGTTAAAATTTGGTACGTGGACTCCTAATGGAATCTTGTTGTGCACTTTCAATTTTGGTTGCATTCGGATGTTTTTAAGGGGGTCTTTTGCCCCTTTTTGGGGGGGAAATCATTGTTAATTTCGAAGTAAACTCAAGTGGTGTTATAATTTGTCGGACACTCGGGAATATATCGCCAGTCTTTAGGTCGCCAAGTTTTGTCGCCAGCTTGGCGACAAATTTGGCGATTTTTTTAAATTTTAAATTTGATTTTAATTTGCCCACTGTTGGTGATATTTAGAGAGTAAACAATTGAATCAACATTAAAATTGCCAATGATGGGGAAATGACATTAAATTGGAGAAAAAAGAAGTTATGTGATGCACACATCAGCTGGTTTTTCAACCCGACCACACGTGGATATATGCCTAGGAACGTACAGACACCCGAAATATTCATTTTGACGATCCCAGAGTTAATTACAACGAGTTTCCTCGTGAGGTCTGTATGTACGTATGTATGTGCGTATGTGCGTATGTGTGTATGTGTGTATGTATGTCGCATAACTCAAGAACGGAATGTCCTAGAAAGTTGAAATTTGGTACTTAGACTCGTAGTAGGGTCTAGGTGTGCACCTCCCTTTTTGGTTGCATTCGGATGCTCCAAAGGGGGGGGGGGGGTCTTTTGCCCCTTTTTGGGGGGAAATCATTTTTAATTTCGATGTTAGCTCAAGTGGTGTTATAATTTGGTGGACACTAGGCGATATATCGCCAGTCTTTTGGTCGCCAAGTTTTGTCGTCAACTTGGCGATTTTTAAAATTTTTTTTATTTATTTTTTTTTAATCTGGTTTCAGTTTTGCCACTGTTGGTGATATTTAGAGAGTAAACTATTGAATCACATTAAAACTGCCAATAATGAGAAAATGACATTAAATTGGAGTAAAAGGAAGTCATGTGAAACACACACCAGCTCGTTTAATTCTTAATTCAACATCATTTTCAAATCTTTTGTTAATTTATAATTCAATGTAAGTTTTATGATTTTCTTTGCAAAAAATATGATCTGCACAACCAAAGCACTAGTTACAATTGTACGTGTAGATTGCTTAAATCTCAGGTACGTTATCTGAGGAGTAGAATTTTAATTATAATTTAAGAATATCATTAAAATCAATTAAGTTATAATCATAAGGATTTTTTCTGTTTTCGTAATTAAAGCGCTCGTTGCCGCGTGCGTTCTTGAGGAAATCCCGTTCAGGCCAAGCTCGCAATGTAGAGGTAGTGAAGAATGGCAACTTTTTCGTTTAAAGTGTTTCAAAAATATCCGTCAACATTTTTGCAAGCAATATTTAAATACATTATGGGTACGGTTCTAAAATTACTAACAATGTAGTTTTTAGTTTCATATCATTTTTTTTCTTAGTCACCAATAAAATCCGCTCGTACCTGAACGGAAAGTTTATTGTTAGTCGTCGGGGACTCAAGGATGACTCAAGTGGCAGCCAACTTGTTAGCATTCAAAATCAACAAAATGTTTTCACCTCTTCCTATATAAATTTAAAAAAAAAAATCGTATGAATGATAATTAAGAGATTTAAAATGTTTTAAATCTGTCGTTAGTGAAAAAAGTAGGAGTTTCATTTTCATTCAGTGTGTTTTAATTAGAGCAATGTCGTTCTTTTTAATGATCCGTTCATCAGAGGACCGTTCATTCTTTTAATCCGTTCATTTAACTCGTTCATTTGAACGCCTTCGTTCATTTAAAAAGTTACTAGTAATCTCTTTGCACGACATATTCACGTACATTCGAAGTATTTCCTTAGATCAGCAATATTCTTTGAAGGAAAAATAACTAAAATCATCTAAAAGTAGGAAAATATGGCCATGAAAAATGAATTAAAAAAACTTTTATTCAGGTTTAGATGTATAAAGCAATTAAATTTCATTTTGTAAGAAATTTCTCAGTTGCCGAATGGTAAGATGTGTTTTCCATTCCAAAAATCGCATATTCCATTTCAGCACGTCGCAAAATTAAGTAATGCAATTTTACTTTATAAAAAAATAAGCTGTTTGTTACTGTAGAAAATTTGCAAAATTGAACTTACGTGAAATAGTGCACGAATTTTAAATATAAATATCATATTTCCAAGGGTAAAATGGTCACAGGTGAAAAAAAATATAATTTTTAATCTGTACTTTAGGTTACATTTTTAGAAAAATATAAATCACGAAATAAATAACAGAGAGAACTACGAAAAAGAAAAGAAAGAAAGAAACAAGCTACAATATTTAACACGAGAATGAAGAAATGTTTATTAAAACTTTGTACCTTCAATAACATAAACTTAACAAAAGTATTATGATCATAAAACGTCTGCTTTTTACATAAAAACTGGCGTAAGTTGTTGAAACTGACTTTTTATGACCCCAGAACAGAATGTGTCAACCATGACATCTACCCAAAAGAAAGAAAGGTGTGGTCCTTGAAATATTTTTTTCCAGCTACACTACTGTATAGTATACATACATATAGTATTACCAATAGGTATATACGTATGACGAAAAATGTAAGAACAAATAAATTGGTAGCTCAACAGGAGTACCGGATAATTTAATTTAAAAAAAAAAAAAAGGAAGAAAAAAACTCACCTAAATATTAGGTAGCTTCAAAATTAGTTCACAGTATCTATGAGAAAAGAAGAGAAAAACACACAAAACACTTTTTTAAGTAAGGGGGGGGGGGAGATTAGACGGTAATAATCCTTATTTAAAACCTCTGGATAAGGGAAATGGAATATAAAATTAAGTGACTTGGAAGTCACCTAGCAAGTTAAGAAATAAAACCAAACCAATATAGATGATAGTTGATAGGAGGGATGTTATAGAAGACAAAAGGATCACCAGAAAAGTGATAAAAGGTACTTTTAGAAATAATTTTTGCGATAGAAAGTGTGAGAAGGACCAAACAAGTTACACAAAAAATTACTAATGGATACATGTAAAGATTGCAAATGTAAAACTACAAAAGTTTCAAACAAAAAACTGCAAAGAAAAATGATGAATAAAGCGGAAAGTAAAAAGGTTCGAACTGAATATATTGTACTGCACTGAGAAAAAAGAAATTTGAGATTGATTACTGAGTTAAAAATTTAAAGACGAATGTATTTCAAAACGAGCTGATGACTTCCTTTTACTCCAATTTAATGTGATTTTCTCATTATTGGCAGTTTTTATGTGATTCAATAGTTTACTCGCTAAATATCACCAACAGTGGCCAAATTAAAAGCAGATTCAAAAAAAAAAAAAAAAAAATCGCCAAATTTATCGCCAAGTTGGCGACAAAACTTGGCGACCAAAAAAACTGGCGATATATCGCCGTCCGCCAAATTATAACACCACTCGAGTTTACCTTGCAATTAACAATGGTTTCCTCTCAAAAAGGGGCAAAAGACCCCCTTCGGAGCATCCGAATGCAACCAAAAAGGAAAGTGCACAACTAGACCCCACTAGGAGTCTAAGTACTAAATTTCAACTTTCTAGCACATTCCGTTCTTGAGTTATGCGACATACATACACACATACACACATACGCACATACATACGTACATACAGACGTCACGAGAAAACTCGTTGTAATTAACTCGGGGATCGTCAAAATGGATATTTCGGGTGTCTGTACGTTCTTAGGCATATATCCACGTGTGATCGGGTTGAAAAATAAACTTAACATTCATTCGAAGGTGAGAAAAATGGAAATTAAGGCCGATTTTTGAGTGAAATTTTTTTCGCGAATACAATACTTCCTTTTTTGTAAAAGGAAGTAAAAAAGAAAATTCGATTTTATGGCAAGTGCATCAATGCAAGGTTCCAAACTGTGCACCGTTCAATAGAACGGTCGTTCATTTTTTAGGTGAACGAACGGATCCGTTCATTTTAAGGATTCGTTCTTTTTGACCCGTTCGTTCATGAACGACACATCCTTAGTTTTAATTAAATAAATAATTATAATTAACCACAGCAACAATAACCTTGCCACTTAGAGTTTACAACCAATGTAGATGTAAGAAGCGGAACATATTTGTACGTTTTTTCACATAGCATATATCATCACCTCAGAGCAAATGTAAGATATCTTAGTGTTATTTCTGGGATTCGATATCTTACTGCTGAAAAAAAAAAAAAACAAACAAACTTTAGAATAAAAAATGTATTTTGAATATGTAGATATGGTATTTAAATACTTATCATATTATACTCACTATGTTATTATTAATATACTAACTAACTATGTGCAAACCTATGTAGCGAAATAAATATAAATGTACACTTTCAGCTTTCGTAACTGAAGAAAACTTTAAAAGGAAAACCGAGTTCCACACTGAGATAATTGCATAATTTTACTACAACGAGTGAAAATGTTTTACAGAAAAAATCCCTGATTATTAAAACGAGAACTCTTCCAGATAAAAAGCGCGATTTTTATAAATTTAATATTAAGAAAAATTCAAAAGGCGCCCTTGAATGTAAATTAACAGATTGATTTGAGAAACTCAACTGCAATTTGCTAAATTGATTTCCCACCATCCAGAGCGGATATTTTATTTCTATAGCCACCCTTCCGCGCTTGTACTTTTTCTGCATTTTTCACTAAACAACCCAACAATTATATGTATGTAATCACAATCATATTATTCTATTTAAAATCTTCAAAAACCCTCATTAGTTCTATTCAACCCTGTTAGCACGCTTTCCATTACCATTATGTTCATCGTAACATTTTACGTTTACGTAACTGTATTCATGAAGACCAGGGTTTGTTGAAAGTCCGAAAGAATACCAGTAACTGTTAAAATCATTGCATTCCTCCAGAAGTCAACAGTTACAGCAACTTCGTCATCGACATATCACAGCCCGACATTATAAGTGACACAACTCATAGTTGTGAAAAAGAATTTTTTAATCATTAATTTCATGTCGACTTTTAGGGATCTTTTCTACCAAAAAACACACAAAACTAGTTTACATAGCTGGCAAATAAAGAATCCAGCCAATAGTGGGATTTCGTTAAAATTTCAACATTTAGAAGAAAAATATTAAAACTTTACGTATTATTATTAATTTAGACTACAAAATCCATCTAGTGAACATAACTTCATAAATGTTTTCCGCGTATTGCAGCATTTGAGAATAAATCAGTTACATGTAATATTGCCTTAAACCTTGATTTTGCATTTATTTTTTAATTGTCACTTATGTTGCCGAGATGCGATTTGTTATATCAGTATCAAATAAACCACAACGCGAAGAACAAAAACACGAGAAAAATTTATATGAGACATATTTTTTAGTATGCCTACTTTTATCAACTTTTTCGTAATAAATTGAATGAAAATATCAAATATCATGCATAAAATAAAGAAAAAAATAAATTCCCATAAACTATTTTGAAAATCATGTCTGGTGAGTAATTACATATTAAAATTTTAATACATGCTTTGCGTCAATAACTTGTCTATGTCCAATCTTGTAAAAATTTTGTGACAACGTAATAATGTGTCGTGATGTGCGTTGAAAAGTTAATAAGTAAGTCACATGATATGCTGCGCAACAATGTAGAAAAACATTATGTAGAGGATGAGTTATCTCTTCTTTAGCGTCCGGCGCCACAACCTGTGAAGACGAGATAGCTCGTCGTTGCTATTAAAGTGCAAAAGTAGATGACTAGAAAAATGAATCAAACAAATTTGCTGTTGTCTGCATTTGCTAGTGTAGTGATGCTCAGGTAAGCAAATAAGAAGATTACTCGGCTGTTGATAATCAACCGATTAATCGGCGGGGCTGATTAATGATCATGATGATTAAAATACTACCAATTTATTTCTCCATTAATGTATTTTTTTATTTAAAATAAATACTTTACAGTTTATTTCTGAGAGAAGATTTATTTTGCTCCATTTACCTAATTTTCCCGAAATAATTTTGCAAAATGTCCTCCAATTTCTTTGAAGCATTTTTGATATTAGTGTTAAGTAAGTTACATTATGTTAATTAGGCATGAAAGTTATTTTTAAAAAAAATGTTGGGTTTCCTATGGTTAGAAGAATTATTAGGAACACTTTTTAATTATAATTTATGTTTTAATTAATAGTAGCCAATAAATACTTGATTCGCTAAGCTTATCTACAAGTACTATGCAAAAGGAGAAAAGTATCGACACATTAAAAGTGTAGCAACATTGGCGAATCAGTGGCTGAGCTGTTAGAATTATGAACAGATTGACTGCACAGGATGCGTTCTACATGTCTCAAGAACTCTTACTCATTAGCAATTACCCCTAAGCATAATTCCAACACAAAACGTTTGTGTGCAGAGTGTGGTTTTTCAAAATGTTGGACGTTTGCAGTGTGTTTTGCGTATCCGGCATAGCGTTTGCATGACTTTTTAAATAGCAATGAAAAATAAAAACAGCTTTTTTTCTTTTTACTTCGACAAACTGTCGCTCTTCTGAAAGGGCGACAAGTTTCAATCTTATCATCTGTATGTATCATATGGTATAGCTTTGAACTGGAATATCTCCTTGAGTTCTGGTTGCACGAATGTCAAGTTTTTTGTGGCAGTAATTTTTAATGGAGATTATTTCTCTAAATATAAATTAGGGGACCTAGGGCCCGTATACAAGGTTCAATTTTGTATTTTTTGACTTATTTTTATTTTCACTTCAAACTTTCAATATCTTAACTCTGAATCTGATTTTCAACAGTTTTGCAATTGGAAGTATAGATCTAGGAATAACGGTTGCTAAAATAAAGGTCTTGTATGTTAAAAAGGAACACCCTCGTGTATGCATGCATATACTCGTGCATATACTTGTAATTATAAAAACAACCTAAATGTACAAATACTAGGGTTATTAATATTGGTTTTGAATTTGTTTTTAACTGTGACCATTTTACCTCTTGTTATGACCGCTTTCCCCCACCCCATGCAGTGTTTCGATTAAAGATAGGTGGACAAAAGTCAAGTTCGGAATTCATTTCATCACACAAAATTAAAGTGTTCCTAAATTCACATGATTTAGTTGTTCAATATAATTTTTTTTCATTGAATTGCATCAATCGCTCCATGGGGAGGGGGGGGGGGGCTGTTTCTTTTTTTTGTGTGTGTCTGTGTGAATAAATCGTAATAGACTGTCGTCTGCGTATTTCGCGTGATTTTAATTGTTGGAAAAGGACCAGAAAATCGCGATGATTTAAACTTTTTAACTGTTGCCATCTTGTGTTTGTTAACAAATAAATGTTTGAAATTATTTTAAGCAAGGTTTTTAAAATAATTTTCATTCATTCTTTTCTTTGCTTTTGAGATAAATCGGGAATCGGGATAGTCGTCAAGTTTTGCCGTGTGTAATTTTGTTTTTGTTGGGAAAATTGCTTACTCGTCAAGCATGGGGAGGGATCAGAATTACAAGAAAGATATAGAAGAAAGTTTCGTGATGGCCACGACATACTAGTTTAATAATGCAGTGTAAAATAACAACAAAACCGGTTGAAGTGTATAAACAAACTTTTTCTAGCTCTAAGTAAATTATCACCCACTCCCTATTTTGGGAATTGATCAGTAAAGCTCGGCGCCGGCGCCTTTTTGACTCTTGCGCCGCCGTGTGCCGCACGATCTTGCATATAGGGACGGCGCGGCGCTGGTGGTTTGTTCATACTTAATTGGATCGAAGGTCCTTTTTTTTTTGAATTGTTCAATGAAAAGTATAAAGTAAGTAAGAAGAAATAAAGTAGAGTAATATATATATATATATATATATATATATATATATATATATATATATAATTAAGCAAACAGAATTTCAAATATTAAACAAATTATAAATAATTAATGATGATGGTTTGAGCTCTAGTTTATTGTTTTTAGTTTAGCAAGTGGTGCTTTTGCCCATTGTTACTCTATATTGCATGTACTGGAGCTTAAACATTTTCTTTTAGTTCATAGTTAAAAATTTTGGTCTTTTGACCATATTTAATGAATCCTCCACGGCTGATGAGCTCTGGATTCATACTTTATCTTTTCCTATCTTATCTTTTCCTACTTAATAGCTGTTTGCATTTTCCTTTTTATTCATCATTAATTATTTATAATTTGTTTAATATTTGAAATTCAGTTTGCTTAATTTTATATTAACTTGGCTTTTTAGTTTTGCTGCGTTGCACATCTATGGGCTCTTGGTGTGGTCTTTTCAATATTTTTCACTTTTATTATTATTATATATATATATATATATATATATATATATATATTTAAAAATGTTGAATATTTTGTTCCAAACTAATAAAGATTATTTCTGAAGAAAATGTGTGTTGTTTTGCAAAAGGGATGATATCCACTGTTTTACACCAAAAAGGAATGTATCCAAAATACAATTGACAATTTAGATCTGGTAAAATTGAGGAAAAATTCCTAGACTTATGTAAATAGTCACTTGTTATTCTACCAAAACATTGTGAGAAATTCGAAATTCTAACAGTTAGTGTTTGTGCGTAAAACTTTTTTTTTTTTTTTCGTTCTGCCAAAACTGGATATAATCCGTTTTGAACTATATAATCCGTTTTACTGCTAAATATTTGTTTCAAACTTGTAACTAAATTAATAACTTTTATTGTGAGAATTTAAAAAAAACTGCCTATTTTGTTCTGCCCCCTCCCTTTTGTGCAATAAATGTTATTGAAATTCGCTAAAATAATTTTTTCCAGTTACTTTTTCTATCTATCTATCTATCTATATCTATATCTATATCTATATCTATATCTATATATATATATATATATATATATATATATATATATATATATATATATATATATATATATATATATATATATATATATAGATATAGATAGATATAGATATAGATATAGATAGATAGAAAGATATAGATGCAAAAACGTATATACATTTATATAGTGCATGAAAAAATAACAAAATGCAAACATAAATGTATAAACACATTATTGCTCTTAAAGCCGGGCGGGGGGGGGGGGATAGACAGCTGTCCCTTTCTGATCTTCCAAACAACGGGTTTACTTGTAATAATTCTTGGAAATTTCTATTACAATGATCTGTCGAGTAAAAGAAATATCCCTGAAAAATTGGAAACTTGCCATACATGGACCGTCATAATGGAACCCTAACTCTTTCAACAATAAGCATCAAAAAGGTAATGGATAAAATATGATGAACCCATTTGGAGATAAAAAAATATTCTAAAAAAAAAAAACTTTTATTAGCTATCTTTTGTCGTTTAGAATGGATGCCAAATTGCAACTTTTATTGCACCACTCATTGTTTCGATTCACATTAACTTATTTTATCTCAGTAACAATAAGTGTAATTTAGATCTTTCAGAAATTAATAATTTTGAAATCCATGTAAAAATTGTATTAATTTCATAATTGCATAACAGCATGTGCTAATTCCGTACACAAGTTTTCTCACATTAGTTAAGTGAACTAAAGATTCAATTATTAAGTAACAGAATATTTAGTGCATTGAGGCAATAGTGTACAAAGCTATATTTAATACATGCCAGAGCCAATGATTGCCAGTGATTCTAATGTACATCTATCCTTCAAAAGCAGTAATATTTTCCTTTTGAATCACAAGATAGTTTTTTTTTTTTAACGCACAGCATGCTTTTGTAGTTTATGAGCTTGAATTTGAAGACAAACAATACATCCAAGAATATCAGTACGCAATCAAAAGTGGACATTGTTTTCGAATTTCTTTGAAAAACACCAGATGAATTATTCTTTTCCATATAAAGAATATGTTTTAATTTACATTTTGGAGTAAAAATTCCGATACACATAAATAAAGCACAAAAGTTTAAAAACATCACAGCAAAACCTATAGAAGTACAAAAATAATTTTGATAACAAAGAGACTTGACCTTCAAAAGAAATAGGTATGCTTGAAAGGAATGTCTTCATTGATATGCTAATGCACAATCTTCATTAAGACATGACATTTTTAAACAAATAGCCATATATTTATCGTACATAGCAAGTAAAACAATACTGAGGGTTACAGATAACTAGTAGGTTTTTTTTTTTCAAGGTAATTTGAAACACATTTTCGATTATTCGGTTTACTGTTGGTGCATTAAATGCATATGTAATCGCGTTTTTACTAAAAAATGTGAGCTCAAGCATACCACATAAACAATTACAGAACAAGTCATCAAGTATTTCTCTATAATTTTTTTAAACGTCAATTTCCGAAAACGTCTGCATACTTTTGGCAGTAGGCATTGCTTAGGTTGGTGGCCATCGTATGCAGTAATTTAAAGTTTAAAGAACAGTCATTAAAATTACCAGAATAATGGTGATTCAATTTGCATGTTTTTAAACTAGTAGAAGTTTATATTTTTTGATCGGCTTTCTTACAGGTTTCCTGTTTCTCATAAGCTACATTTACTTCAATTCTCATAAATTTGTTAAGATAACGGTTTTATGTCTTTCCAACTTATGCTTCCCGTATCACTTTTACTGATTTTGAGAAATTTTGTTCCATTTTGAATGTTGAAGACACTAGAGATCCCTAAATACAGTGGTGGACAAAATTATAGACTCATTTTTTTTTCTTTTGTTTCAATTATAACATGACTCAGTTTAAATTATTTTCATTGAAGTTAAGATGAATAGTTCTAAAATTAGTACATCTTATCACCTAAATTAAAAAATTCATGAAATTAGAAAATTTGCAAATTTAATATTTTATTATTACGTGAAACCTGGACAAAAGTATAAACTCAAAAGTAAAAAATCCAGGATTACGAGAAAGTTTCGTTCGAAAATGTTAATTTAACGCCATAGAATGAATGAATGTTGCCATCAGTGATTGCTAAAAGTTTCATTTTTGCAAATTAAGGAGAAACATATAAATGCACCGCTGGACAAAATTATAAACTCTTTTTTTTTTTTTAAATTCTCTGTAATGGTTTGGGCTGGTTTCTCTCAGCATGATAAAGCAGGATTGGCTTTTCTCAATGGAAGACAGAACGCTGAAGATTACACCAATTAATACTGGACGATCATCTCTTACCTTTTGCTCATCTGATTCCTACAAGTAACAGGTTATTTCAGCAAGATAACGCGAGTGTACACACAGCGAAAAGTACAAAAGAATGGTTCAAGCTCTGGGATATCAAAGTTATCAAATGGCCAGCTCGTAGTCCGGATCACAATCCGATTGAAAATCTTTGTTAGACCATGGTTCGCAAAGTTTATCATGATGGGCACCAGTACCAAACCACAGAGGAATTAAAAGGGCAATACTTTCAGTATAGAACCATATATGCCACTGCAGCTGTTGGAAACTCTTGTGAAATCTATTCCCAGCCGCATATTCGAAGTCATTCAGAAAAATGGTGGCCCAACTCGTTTATAAAAGTTTGTAGTTTACACTGATGGTTAGATTTAAAGCAGTGTTAATTTTTAAAACTTTTCAAATATTGATTTTTTTTTCAATTTATCCATGTTAGTAGCAAAATTACGTTTTCCTAAATCTTTGCTTTTGCTTTACTAAAGTAATTGCACATGTAAATTAATTAAACTCAGAACAAAAATAATTAAAACTTTATCAGCTTATAATTGTGTCTATGCAGTATCGTAAGTTTGTAATTTTGTAATTCAGCATTGGTTAATTTTTGTGGATATTAACTGATTGAATACAATTCTACCAAACTTCAGAGTTTCTTAGTTTTGAGTTGATACTTTTGTCCAGATTTCATGTGTTATTAAGATATAAAAGTTGAGAATTTTTTTAATGAAATTATTTATTTTATAAAGCTTATGAGTTATACTGAATTTAGGACTATTTTAGTGATTATTATCTTTACTGGAACATTTTTTTTTTTAAACTGAGTTAAATTATGATTGATAAAATGAAAAAAAAATGAGTTTATAATTTTGTCCAGCGGTGCATTTATATGTTTCTCATTAATTTCCAGAAACAAAACTTTGAGCAATCACTGATGGCAGCATTTATTCATTCTATGGCGTTAAATTAACATTTTCGAACGAAACTTTCTCGTAATCCTGAATTTTTTACTTTTGAGTTTATACTTTTGTCCAGGTTTCACGTAATGATAAAATATTAAATTTGCAAATTTTCTAATTTCATGAATTTTTTAATTTAGGTGATAAGATGTACTAATTTTAGAACTATTTCTTCAACTATTCATCTTAACTTCAATGAAAATAATTTAAACTGAGTCATGTTATAATTGAAACAAAAGAAAAAATATGAGTCTATAATTTTGTCCACCACAGTACCATAGCAGCTCTCAAAATATTCATTGGAATTTTTTCCTTCTAATGCCTTTGTAAAAATACGTCCTTTTTTACGGATTAAACGCTGTAATACACATTCTTAAGAAATGGTATTGTTCATTTACCTGATAAAGGCAGTTGACTCCGCCCTTGTCACGTGGTATACAGCAGCTCTTTTTGAAAGGAGGCTTATGAACAATGCGTTTTTCTGTAAAAGCAGCAGTTATTAAAATTTGAAACTTATTTTGCAAAACAAATAAGAATAACGAAAGTAACAGCAGACAAGCAAAGCAAATGACGTAGAAGGCATTAAGACTTTTTCATACATATTTCTCGCCTTAGAGCAACAGTAAAATATCTTAGTGTTATTTCTGGGATTAGATATCTTACTGTTGCTCTGCGGCAACGTTATCTATAAATGCGCGCCAAAGTTAAGTTTGTGTCATTAATAAGCCGCTTTAGAAGTCGGGACAAAGTGCCATTTCGTCGTGAACGCACATTTCCTCGTCTCGCATTTTAAAATTCAGTTCAATTTCGGACAACGTCTCGAACACTTCCACATGAAAACAATTTAATTGCATTTGAGAAAGCAGTATATTTAATAATATGTTACCGATCAATGTCAATGCTGCATTTAAAGTAGTGATAAGTAACATTTATGACCTTACATAGCATCGAAAACATTTTCGATTCTACATTTTCTTGAATCTTGCCAAATTTCGTAGGCGATAAATAAGATTCAACTTTTGGATCTATACCGCAACGAACGAAACGTTTTCAGTCGTATTACATCCTAATTGCGTCCATTAAATCCTTAAAACTGAGGGAAGCTCTATCTTTTGAGAAATCACTTAAAGTTCCCAGTTTACGAAAACTTTTATTGTACATCCTTGAACTTTTGTAGAAAATATTAAAACTGAACGAAGTGGTTGTTTTGAAAAATTCTGAATATCTTCCACGGAATTAAAAGTGGTCGAGTTAAATAGATTTATCAATCTGACACATTAAAATGTCAAACATATCAAAACTTTCCTCAGGAGAGTATTTAAAAACGTTTTGAATTTAAATCAATTACTTTGAATGTATCTGAAAGAACAGTTTATGATTTTTCTCTAGGGAGACTACAGCAAATTTATTTTAAGAAAAATAGTTTGAATAACTTGAAGGTAATAAATCATCAATCAAAGTCTTGAGATAATGACTTCCCAATGTTTATTAGAAGACTATTTCTCACTGCGCTGTCGTGGAAGTGCCGATAGTAATTATGCTTGCGGAATAAATGTAAGCGTGTCAGCGTTTCGATCTGTCAGGTTTCAGGAAGAAAACAAGTGCGATGGTAAACTGTGTTTACGAAAGTGGACAAATAAAAATAAAACTAGCCATTCGCATATTAGTGGTTCTTATTTCTGATGTCAGATTTTATGGACTTGCGATGCATAGCCAGAGTTTTAGTTTTCACTTTTAATATGGGAATCCGGGGTTGTTTGTGAATGGGTAGGTTGAAACAGGGGCAACGGTGCCAAGACAAAACATGGTACGGTAAAGTAAAATAGAGATGGTCATTGGTCATGCCACTATTGGACAGCAAGTTGCACTTTTGTACAAGAATGAAGATGTCGTAAAGAATGAAGATGCAGTCAAAATAGCATGTCAGTAACATTTTCATTTTTAGTAATATTGGTCTAAAAAACTGTAGTAACAGAATCATAAATCTGTGCTGGTGAGAATTTAATGTCTTAGCTCTTTCTTTTTGTGATATCGTTGACTTGATATTGTTGTATTGATAAGTTCAGCCTTAAACGCTAAAACGTTTAAGCAACTTTTATATGTCATATTTTTTCTGTGTTACCGTAGCAACAAACTGTTGCTTTAGATTTACTTCTTGTTCTTTCCTCTCTCTCACGCTTATGTTTCGTGATGTGTTTTTGGGTATGTTAAACTGAATAGATTTCCCTTAATTTATTTTGCAATTTATGCTAAAACTTCCAAAAGTTTCCTGAAGTCCAACAAATTTGTTTATGTTTTAGTGTTCTTGCTTCAATTACCTCTTGTACACATTGAACAGTTCATTTTGTTCATTTTGGCGTTAGGGCCAAAAGTGATATTTGCTCTAGGCACTTGAAACATGTCACTGACCGCTATAATTTAGTAATCTCAAAAAGTCAGCAGTCCCTAAGCTCAAAAGCGTCATTTTTACTGTAGAAATTGCTGACTCATCAGAGATCCTATTTTACGTTTTCCTTCGAGACCCTTCAGTCTTTTCTAAAAACTGCTGCGACGTCAAAAAATATCATATTGAAAACTCGCAAATTAGTAATTTAAACTGATGCACAAACAAAAAATTCTTTGATACGGAAAAAAAAAAAGATAAAAAAGAGACAGGAAAATGTAATTTGAAACAGAAGGAAACTTCCCCAAGTACCTAAACAAAATAAGGCAAGCAATGAAAACAAGCAAGAAAGAGCAAGTGAGGATGGAAAACCAGTTAAGAAAATGAAAAAGAAGGCGTGGGAAGTAAATATAGAAATTGTTACTATAAAGAAAGTTTAGAAAATGATAGTCCTTTTTGTCTATGTTTTGAATCATTTGCAGAGTGGAGAGGTATGGATGAAGTGTGCCGCTCTTTGTAAGAAATGGTCACACGTGTGTGATGCGATAAATCAAACAAAACTTACGTATGCTTAAATTATGAATGTAATTGCTCAGATTATTTTGAATAAACTGACGTGTTTTAAATCGATATAATTGTCCTATTTTGCCCAAAAGTTGCACATTTTATGTTTTATTGATAAATCATTAAACAGGGGAACAAAAAAAAAATCTTTGGTGCTCAGAGTTTGAGAACGGATTTTAGATATGTTTGGGGGCCTCTGAATCGTAATATGAAATTCGTCTTTCCCTAACAGCTCTATTTTGTCAGATAAGTACTGCTGTTTTACCCAAAATATGCAGTTTTAACTTCAATTTGCGCACTTCTAAAGCAAGTATAGGCTTCTGAAACAAGGATTGCTTCCAGCATGTTTGCCCTATTGCCAGTCTGATGCAGTACAGTTAAGTTCAGGAAAATTCAATACATGGAGTAAATGTCTGGCAAGTTTAGTAACAACGCTTCAACGAATTACGATCAACTTGTATGTTCTTGCTATGCATATTTTCCGCTTCGCGTAATGAATGATGATTTGGATCTTTGTATATAATATTTTCAGGGCCCGAGATAAATGTAGTGGGTGACCCTATACAAACATTTTTTAAGGGTCCTCTGCAGCCAAAATTATAAACATAAGCATTAATGAAGAATCACGGGTGATGGTTTCAGGAGTATTGAGTTGAACCACTCATTCAAAATACTTATTGTTGAGAGGCAGAGAATCCCACACCAGTACGCATGAAAAAGGTAAATAAATAAAGGAGAGTAGCTTAATTTTATTTCATTTTCTTAAACAATAGACTACTACAATGTTAGCCTATTTGGCGCCCTTTAAAATCGGGGACCCATGACCAACAGCCGAATTGGTCTCTTTTGTAATTGAGCTTTGATGTATTTGTATGATACAATAGGAGTAAAAATTCCATTACTCCTTTTTTGTTTGGTCTATGGATGTAACTTAAACCCATGTCACACATATTTTAATGTTATATACATATTAGATATTTGATCTTCTGTGCAAAAACTGATAACATATTTGAACTCAGGGTACCAAATTCATAAAAAATCAGCTCTAAATACATATGCACCAAAATGACTGTTTCTCTGTGGTTCATGCTTTGTAAAATTTTATCAGATTTTTGTTAAACAATTTTACATTACTGTACTTATCTTCAAGTTTTGATGTTTTCATGAACAACGACTGATGTTAACGTCTCTGCGCGTGTTCCCGAGCGATAAGGAGCAACGCTTGGGGTCTTGGCTTCGCCAAGCAACCCTAAAGCCCCCATTGTCAGAGAGGAGCGTGGGAAACCACCCCCAATGTTACTTCTCCATAACATATGTAAATATTAAGATACTGTGTTTTTTTTTTTAAATCTAAATTAAGGAAATAAACTATGATACTAATGAAAATCTTGGATTCAGTTTGTTTCTTACCGTCATAATTTGCCCTTCGTGATGTAACAGCCATCCTTGGTGCGGGATTTAAAGTTAATTAGCTCACTTCCAAGAATTCATTTGTTTGAGTCTTTTCTAATAGGCTGGTACCTAATATTCTTAAATTTAAAATCTGGACAATTTCTTAGTCCAACAAGTCTATGTTTACTTAAAAGAAACAATTACACAAATAGCTTTGACAATTCGTTTAACAAACGTCCGATCCAGCCCAGTCTCCCCTATTCTTATTACTGGTAAGATATTCTCCATTGCGATGATCATAGTTTTTTAAGAGGTCGTTCTTCGAAATAATAGCAGGAATACAACCGAAATTCAAAATAATAGAATATGTCTCTCTTTTTGGAAAAAAGTTTATTCTAACCAAATATAAGTGCAAATTAGGTATTTAAATGAACGTGTCACCTTTCTTAGACCTTAGAGTGAACATATCATTTCAAATATACTCAATTAAAAATAATATTAAACATAATTATCCAAAAGTTTATAGTGATAAAGGTTTTCATTGAGTCAAAAAATTAGAATATTCAAATTAAAGGAGGAAAAAGACTTTTAAAAGAAACAAAATATCAATATTAGAATGCGTTATTTTTTCCTGGAATCAATGCTTCAATCCTTTTTCACACGGATTCTACCACCAGTTTACATTAATCGTTTCTGACACTGTTTCCATACCCTCTTAAATGCGGCATCGAGATCAATTTTGTTGGCGGGCACCAGGTCTTGAACCGCTTTCTTTAAATTTGACGGTACCACAAATTCTTGATTGTACTGGGATTGGTAGAGATGCTTGACCAGTTTAATACTGGAATTCCTCTTTTTGTTTAAAATCTATGAGTCGTTTTGGAGGATGTGACACGGAGTAGAATCTTGCTGAAAGATAAAATGTGACACTAAATGTGTAACTACTTTGCCTCAGACGAAGTATTATGCAGTATTATTGATAAACAGCGGAAGTCACGCATTGTTTTATTTTAACATAAATATAATTTCCCAATTCCAGCAGCCCTCATGCACCCATTAACGAAAAAGGACGAGTCAAATTGGAGAGAACGTCTTACACAAAATTTCTCATAGGCTTTTCTTTTTAAACGTCAAACCGAACACCTTTTTTTTTGTTCACAGATATTTCAAAAAAGAGATTCCTCACTGAATATAATTCTTTTTCAACCTTGTTGCCTCTTTATGAACTCCTCTTTGCTCCAAGAGAGTCGTGCACGTTTCTGCTTCATGTTTATCTTTGGTCTTACTTCGTAGATTCGCAATTAAAACTGCAGTTTATGCAACCGTCCAAGTGTAGTTGGCGTGGACAAGATAACTTTGTATTCTTTCTAACCTTTATGGACGTAAGAAGCATTTTTCAACGATTATTTTGGACTTATTTGGGTTCATCTATGCCAGGTGTTACAATTTTTCTACCTCGTTTATTTTGGTTACTTTTTAGTTGGTCAGTCCTTCTATATTCCTTTAAAATCTTACATAACATAGATTGCAGAACGTTCATTTGAATTGAGTTGGATAGTTTTTTTTCTAACTTTAAGAAATGATACTATACGTAACTTCGTTTTTTTTTTTTCCATTTATCACATTGACGACCCATTTTGAGCAATAAAAGGCTTTTAAAAGAGCGTAAAATTATCCGGGCGCCAAGCTCCATACTTGAGACACACTATCGCTTAACAAGTATGCAAATATTTTCGCTATATTTTTAAATTCACATTGAATGAATAGATTATTTTAATTTTTTGACCCATACATAAAATCCACCTATTTTCCCACTGCGTTAATGATCCACAAGTTGTTAAAATAATATCTGAAAAGTTGTTTAAATCGATTTACCCATTCACAAATAACGAGTTTTGCTCTTTTTAATTTGCATGCTTTCATTTTTTTCCCGACTCAGGGTCAAGTTTTCTTCAAACAATACGAATCAATTTTGTATCTTCATCTATGTTTTGTTTTCACCACAAAAACAGGCGCATAAAATAATGTAAAACTAAATGAAAGCATTTTCACACACATTTTTCACCATATTCATGAATATTTTACTCTTTCCACGCGACATCGCTGCCTGTATTTGAGCTGTCTTCAAACACATAGTTGGTGGACTGGATTGTCCGTTAAAACGTGTATTTTTGCAGCATGTAATGTTTTCTTAATATTTTTATTGCACGTCTTTTAAAAGTTTTTCTCTTAAAAATATTTAAAAGAAAAATTGATCATCTATTTGACACGAAATACTTTTTATGCAAATCTTCTGATTTTTTCATTTTTGGTTCCCTATCAGATAATCGATGAAAACTTTTTTAATTGTCAGTTAACACTTTTCACGCAGCCACTCTTCACTAATATTAATTCCACAGAAAACCTACGTTTGTTCAAGATGTATTGCATGTTTGTCCTAGTAGTTTTTGAATAAAGCGCCTTTCTTGAAAGCGACAACGCAGTCCTTAACACTGATTTTTCTCAAATATATGCCTTCGAGACTTTAAACGTACTATTCACAAACCGTGGGTAAAGTTCATTGTAACTTACCTTAAAACATAATATATACCATAATGTTTTGGCACCTTATGGTATCAAAATATCCACAAAGAAATAATGTTAACCAACACAACTGTTTCAGCTATTAGATGCAGCACATTTAGTTTCAGTAACAAAACAACCAGAATTTAAGCACCAAAACAACCTGAAATCACACAAGCGTTGCATTGAAAGCGTTGAAGTGTGTTGTTATATCCGATTGAATTCGAAGCTTGATGGTATGATGGGTAAAAAGTTGTTTTCCCTTGCTACGGTACATAGCACTAAATTGATAAATCAAAAGAAAGATTCCTGTGATGGTATAATTCTCATGCGGGTACACATTTTATTTACTTATTATTTTTTTTAGGGAGGGCTGATATCCTGATTGTCAAAATATTAGATAACCAAGTAAGACATATTTGCAAACTCCAGGTGAACTATAACTATAAGCCAATACCAAACGACACAAAACTGATTACAGACACTGCAGTTTCACATCTGGCTGGTGTCTGAATTTAAGTTTGACTTCCAGTCTGTAAATAATATCAGCTTCTATGAGAGATTTACTACCTCCAATTCAGCTAGCTATTCCAGACTAATCATAAATAAGGATGAAAGTGCTTTCTTTATATGCCGTAACGATCCATTTCGTATGCTTTCAAGATTTGTTTACCAAATGTGAGAGCTAATTATTAATATTTCGCAATTGTGCACGGTTCGCAGCTTAGAGGAAACTGGTGGTGCACCATGCCGTACTCTGAAGTCCCTATATTACTGGGGTACGTTAAAATACATGTTGTACCCGACGTACCACTAAAAACAGTGGTAAAAACTTTCTCTATTTGGCCATGCCCTCCTCTATAACCAGTAGAGGGCTATGTTTATGGTGATGCAATCGGATTGCCATAAAAGGGCTAACGCGCTTCTAGGGAATGCTTAGGAGTACTGCTGGACTTGGTGGCGCCAGTTTAGAACTCCCTGATGCTCCTTATAGATCACCTAACTGCCGGCCGTAATGATGGTTTTTTCATAGAAATGGCTACCTAGCTACCTCATGGCTACCTGGAATACGAGAAATCACCGCACGAGTGTTACATGGGCGTACAAGGGCGTGTTGCATGTATCGAGTCTAGGTGGTAAAGGAGGAAAGCAATGTTCCATGGACCAGGTTTTGTGTACCTTAATCCAAGCTGTTATTTGTCGGAGATGATTATGAACCAAGAACGAGCGGCGCTTCCATGTCCCCATCAGGGGGTAAATCCGAGAAACCTCAGGTAGGTTTTGTTGCTGGTGCATAGGTCAAAGGTGTTCTTTATAAAACTGCTCTTACGTCCTCTATATACCACAATCAGCGGAGGTAGGGGAGACCGGGGCAGGTTTTCGCGCGGGGCACTTTTTTGATTTGACTTTAACTCGTTAACGAGCCAGTAGAGCGAAGCACCGACCAGACTATTTGAAAGGCTGCGCCACTAGACGACAACTACGAGAGTTTTAGTTGGATGGCTGTTCACATCGCTGCGTAACGTCAGTTTCACTTGTTTTTGTACAGGTAAGTAAATTTTGATGACCTCATTTAAACTAAAAACAAACATATGCGTCTTAAGTTACGTTTTTGTCTGTTGTAATATTTCGAAAAAGCACATTTAGGAGCTACCTGTGATGTGATAGTTTGTCCATAAAATTCTTTTTTTGACCGTCTGCGTGAAATTTAAGGAAAAACATGGCGACGGGGCACGTTTTCGAACACCAAGTGGCGCATAATTTCGAATCGAAAACGTGCCCCGTCGCATCGAAAATATGCCCCGCCCCCTTCGATCGCTACTATTTATCGATGTTTATTATATTATTTACTCTTAAATGAAGTATAAATAGTTAAATGCACATGAAAAGGTAAGCTTCTTATTTGACAACTTAATATTTTTAAACAAAAAACAGACAAAAAATAAATCACAATCTCAATTATTAATGACAGATACATGTTAAAACAAAATAGGCCTAAGTGTTTATAAAAATAGCATTAAACTGATATGTTCTCAGAATGACTTGATTATTATGACTTGATATTGATCTGTGTGTTGGGTTTTCAGATTTGTCGTGGTACGACACTACAAAAAGAAGTCTGAAAGAGGCAAGTACACCATAGAGACTATGGTAGAAGCTGTCAAGAAAGTAAATTAAGGAAGAAGTATGAAAAGTGTAGCAGTGTAGTAAAAGTGTAGTACCCCAGAAGAAGTAAGACCTCTGGAAAAAGCGGGTCCGAGAAAACATACCGGCAAAGGAAGAAAGAAGAGAAAGTCGGCCATTTTGACCGACACTCCGGTCAAAGAGCCACTTAGACTAGAGCAGCAACAAGCTAAGCAGAGAAAACAAATGAAAAATGAGAATAAAAAGAAAGATAAGAAAAATGTAAAAAAGAGTTCATTTAAGAGACAAATTAGAAAACTTAACAATCCCGAAGAAAATGAAGAATCAAGTGATGAAGAGGAAGAAGACAATGCTTGCATTTACTGCATAGAATTGTACAGTAAATCTAAGGCTAAAGAGATATGGGTAAAGTGCACTCGCTGCAAAAGATGGGCCCACGAGTCTTGCATCAAAGAAAACCCTATGCTCTTTGTATGCATTAATTGTAACATTAACGATGACGTTTAGTGTTTTTAACAGTCCTACATGTATTAAAATTATTAAGTAGCCAAGATGGTGATGAGTTTTTTTTCAATGTATATTTACTGAAAATCGGTAAATAACCTACCTTGAAAATATTTAGTTTGATTTCCTAAATTATATTGATATAAGTGCATGTGAAAACTTGCCCCTGTCTATTAATAAGGTATGCGAAAACTTGCCCCGATCACGGGGCACATTTTCGCACGTGACATAACGACACTTAAAACTATTTTTCTGTAAAACAAAGCTTAATTAATTGATGTAAGTAATTCCACGTTGTAGCCAAGGTTTCTCTGAATGGTGTAGTACAGTTTTTTCAAACTTAGGTAAATAAATAAAAAATAAAAATAATAATTTAAAAAAAAGCGCGAAAACCTGCCCCGGTCTCCCCTACTCTTATATAGTACTGTGGCGTTCTACATATACCACGAGTGATTGGTGACAGCTTTTATGTAGTTCACTAACAGTTCGTACTTGAAAAAGTATTGGGACTTCTACCATTCACATTGGCTGTTGATGCACTATGTCTCACGTACAGCGTATCCCTGTTTATCCTACAAGATCTCTATTTTAGCAACAATTAGTCATAGATGCATACTTTCAATTGCAAAAATAGTCAAAATAAGGAGCGCAGTTTAGATATTGAAAGTTTGAAGCAATAAAATAGCGAAAAAAATAAAATATAACGTTTTATACGGACCCCAGGTCACCTAGCTTATGTTTAGTGATATAATCTAAATTTAAAAATTACTCCAACACACACACACACACAAAAAAAATGTAATACTTGCGACCAAAACTCAAGGAGAAAACGCATTCTAAATTTTGAGGAGATGTATAGAAAATGAGATTGGAACTTATCGTCCTTTCAAAAGAGTGACAGATTGCGGAAGTAAAAAAAATAAACAGTTTTCAAAAATAAACGCAAATGTAAAGCTATGATACGTAAAAACATACTAAAACATCTCGTACAGTTTTAGCAAAACGCACTCGATGCAAAACCGTAATTTTAAATCCTTGTTAGCAGCTATATTTTACCCCAAGTGGTGTTGTGGACTGCGAGTGTAAAGTGGTGTAGGTCACAAAACGCTGAATATCATATATCGGTGAATATTTGGCGCACTAAAGTCAACCTTTTTGTGTTTGAATTAATTTTTTTATGGAGATTAATTCCGTAAATACAAGTTAGGAGGCTTAGGAACAGTATAAATAGTTCGTATTTTTTAACTAATTTTCTTTTGCGCTTTAAACTTTCAACATCTCAACTCTTCACCTTGTTTTGACAATTTTTGAGCTTGGAAGCATGCATCTAGGATGAACGGTTTTAAAACGGTGACACGCTGTATATTTATTTTCCGTTAAAAGTCTTTTTTTACAAGTTTTCAGAAAAAAGAAATCGTATTTTAAAGGGTTAACGCCTTGGCGGCGTCTGCATATAATGCCCTTATTTCCCTTTTGTTTACCGCTTGAGGGGGGGGGGCACATGTTGATTCTTTTAATTTCCATTCATAAGCCTCGCAGTTTCCGGTCGCGTATATCTATCGACGGCGATTCCTTAAGCTACTTAGGAAACGCTGTGTCCTTTCGTCGTCTGGTCTATTTGCTTATGGCACTGCTATATGGAATCAATACGAACCTGTTATTTTGATTCTCAAAATTTAAGGTTCATAAAAACTTCTCCCCGTAGAACCATATACTGTCAAGAAAGTTATTCAAATTGAAATTTATTTTGGTCACTTGAACAAAGCTTAAAACTTATAACTTTATTAAAAAAATGTTTTTCTGTACATATGTATAATTTAAATTAAGGATGTTTTTAAAAACATTTAAGTTAAAAAAAATAAAAACAATAAAACGGGTTTTTTTTTTTTTTTTTTTTTTTTGCGCTCAGGCATAGTGCTTCAAATGAAGTGGTTTTTCAAATACAGAGGGGATCATAATCACATGATCAACCTTCAAGTGGCGGAAGATAGCCTGTAGCTGCGTTTTACGGACTTTTATTTGGGAAAAAAAAGAAAGTCCCTTCGACCTTCTTTTTATGCCTAAAACTTATTTTTGATCCCTCGCCAGAACCGGAAGCTGAATCCACCTTTGTGATAAACATATTATTAAAAGTTTTTTTTTCTTTTTTTTTCGAAAATCTTAGTTTTAAAATTTGCTTGCTAGTACACAATTTTTGATACGTTTCGAGTTACTTATTTATAAAAATTATTCGGATTTTTGTTCTGATTATATCGTAAGATTAACTTATATTTAAAGAGAAACAAATGAATAGGGCGGAAAAAGAAATTTGAAGAGAAAAGCGCATTCTCTCTCTTACTGACGGATAACGCAAAGAGATGAAACTTGTAGTAGAGTCTACTAAGAAACAGAGAGAAAGAAGGGGGCGGTTCTATTGGGGGATCATTAACTGTAGTCCCCAATTTTCTGCGTCAAACTTCTGTTATCAAACAGTTTTGATATGATCAACAGTTTAATTTACGTTATTCAGTTTCTCATCAAGTCTATTTTATTTAATCAGTTTCCTTTAGTTGAAAAAAAACAAAAATAAAGCTGATTATTAAAAGTTATTTCGCCAGTATAAAGCATATTTGTGACATTGCTTAGGTCCTTACTCTCACTTGACTAGTTTGTGCGTGACCATAGGTGGTTTTGTGCGTGTGTGCAGGCGGTTTTGATTTACGTTTCTTTCCTGTTTCATATATGGAGATAATTTTTTCGTATGCTCATTTAAAACGTGCAACTGTAAGTTTAAAAGAATGAAGATGCGTTCCCACACAGAGTCCATACAATTTTTAAACGCGAGGTCTTATATCCTTATATATTATTTCTGTAGTCTGTTTTTGGTTTCTACGCGAGATTTTCTTCAATTTTTGATCGATTTCTTTGATTTACACCTTATTTTAAAGCTTATCGTGCTGGCTACTGACGAAAAATAGACCCACGGTCAAAAAATGTTTTGTTCTGCCAAAAAACCTGTTTTAAAAAACCAGAATGAGGTTTTCGGTTAAATTTATAACTTTAACTTGCACGATGACCGACAGAGCTGAATGGCTTGATCGGCAGAGCGTTCGCCTGGTAACCAGGAGAATAAGTGTTCGGGCCCACGTCCGGATAATCTGTATCAAAAAATTAAGAGAAATATCGTGCATTACATGCACACGTAATGAAGTGAATAACAAATATGCGGGAATAGACTAAATGATAAAGAAACGCTCCTTGTCGTTACGAAAACTTGATGTAACATTGTGCTAAATTATTTCTGAATAGTAAGGTTTTTTTTTTTTTACGTTTTGGCTCCAATAAGAAAATTACAGCATAATGTAAGCGAAAATATAAGTATCAGTTTTAAGATTTCAGACTACAATGGAATTGTTTTTTGTTCACAAAAAAATTATAAATCGTATATTGAAATATAGATTCATCTAATGAGTTTTTGACTCTTTGTACAAATAAAAAAATTACTACCTCAATTTGAAGGGTAAATTACATTTTTTTCTCCTTTTTGTAAAACACAAATAGCCTATCAAATTTTTACTACATTCGAAAAGTTACGCTAAAAAAAGAGCTTAGTTTAAATTATTTTGCATTTTAACCGTGCTGTTAAATGATGAACACGTGCTGCCATCTAAGTCATAACGGTTAAAGCAGCCTGCGGTAACAAATTGTAAACATTTTCGGAAAAAAAAAGAACATTTCTCTTCAATATCTTATCTTAGGTATTATTCCCTTCTCATTTTAAAACTTATCAGGCTGGCTAATGACAAAAAATAGACTTACGGTCGAAAAATCAAGTTTACGGAAACGTTCCTTGCTGTTTCAAAACCTTGATGCAGCCTGAAGTTCTTATGCAGTTTTTTTTTTTTTTTTTTTAAGCAAAGTTCTAATACAATTTTCCAGTTTTTACGTCGTTTTCGGCAAGAAAAAAAAAAAAAAAAAAAAAAAAAAACCTGTGTGTGTGTGTGTGTGAGTGTGCTGATTTTTCTTTTTCTTTTTTCTTCTTTTTTTTTAATAAAGCTTAAAAGCATTAGACTTAGTTCGGTTAAATTGATAAGTTTTTTTCAGTAGAGCGTTCAGCTATAAACTAGCTGAACTTCGAGCAAGCTCGAGCTGCCGGACATGATAGCAAATTTTGATTAATATTACACATTACATGTACTCATAACATACAACACATAACACACGTAATAAAATAAATGCAATGGGAATGCTACTTGGTGTTTCGACTCCTTTATGCAGGTTACAGTTATCGTTCGGATAAGTTGACTGTTGATCGAAAGGTGTTCTTCCTTTTTTTTAACTTTGACTTCATTCAGACCACTCAGCATAATGTAAGCATAAAAAAGTATTAGATCTACCTCAAGGAAATCCTTTTTGTGCAGAAAAACATTTTCAATGTATGCTGAAATGTAGATGTTTCTAATAGCAGTGTTCGACCTTTTGTACAAATAAAAAAATACTACGCCAAATTAAAACTACGAGTTTCACCCAGTAAACCTTTAATTTTTTATTCGCGCGAATACGATATAAAACATTAAAATTATTATCAACTTCATTAGTAAGAAATCATTTCCTACTCCTCTGCTTTCTGCTGAAAAAAATACATTTTGCCCACGTTCGAAAAATAACACTTAAACGAGCTGATGTGTGAATCACATGACTTCCTTTTACTCCAATTTAATGTCATTTCCCTATTATTCGCTATTTTAATGTGATTCAATATTTATTCTCTAAATATCACCAACAATGGCCAAATTGAAACCAAAAAAAAAAAAAAAAAACTCCGCCAAATTTGTCGCCAAGTTGGTGACAAAACTTGGCGACCAAAAGACTGGCGATATATCGCCAAGTGTCCGACAAATTATAACGCCACTTGAGTTTACATCGAAATTAACAATGATTTCCCCCCAAAAAGGTGCAAAAGACCCCCTTAGGAACATCCGAAAGCAACCAAAAGGGGAGGTGCACAACTAGACCCCACTACGAGTCTATGTACCAAATTTCAACTTTCTAGGACATACCATTTTTGAGTTATGCGAGATACATACGCACATACGCACATACACACATACGCACATACATACAGACGTCACGAGAAAAGTCGTTGTAATTACCTCGGTGATGGTCAAAATGGATATTTCGCGTGTCTATACATTCTTAGGCACTTTTCCGCATGTGGTCGAATCGAAAAAAAAACTCAACATTCATTTGGGGGTGAGCAAAATGGAAATTAAGGGCGATTTTTGAGTGAAAATTTTTTCGCGAATACAATACTTCCTTTTTTGTAAAAGGAAGTAAAAACGGACTCAGTTCAACTGGCTTTGGTTTTGAATTTTAAGTGTTCGATTAAAAGAGAAACATGTGCGGGCATTTAAGCCGTAACGGTTAAAGCAACCTTCTATGTGAAATAGTTCAATAGTCAAAGATAAAAACACTTATTTTCGATCTAATTTATTACTTCTCTAGAATGTTTGTTTCAATCGCTACGTGAGATCTTCGTCATTCTTTAATCACATTCCATGCTTTACGAATAATTTTAAATCGTATCATGCTGGTTAATGACAAAACATAGAAGCATGATCTTATTATTATTTTTTCGGCAAAAAGCTTTTTTGCGGTTTTTTACTACGCATTCCTTCAATGAATAGCTTTCGAAAAGGAAGGCGCAATTGCTAGGTTTGTTGGGGTGTCGGGCTGTTAATCATAATGGCGCCAATTCGAATCCGTGCCAATAAATATCTCTTTAATGTTTCTTTTTTTTCCCGTCAGATGCTCACATGGGCAGGACTGTATTTGCCACAACCTATTTTTTCACATACACAATTATTGCTTTTTCACGAGTCACTACTCAGCCACACTTTTCATGATATTTATGTTTGCATTGAAAATACGTACAACCAAAAGGTGAACGATGATCAAATTATCACAACGTTGTATTTAACGAGGTTTTGTTACTGATGTCTTTAAATTACATGCCTTCCCTTCTGCGCTTACTTTTTTCGGTTTTTCTTCATAATGTTCTTCCTTTGAAATTTTTAAAGAGCGAAATGCCTTATGATACGATTCGTAGCACAGTGCGGAGTTCCGCACGGGTCGACTAGTCACCCTATATTCCTCGAGCCGTAAGCAGTGTAGAGACTTGTGGCTTAAAATGCAATACAGACAACTCATTCAATGTATCGCCCAACAAAGGAGCAATATATTACGCGAAAGACAGTAGCCCTAACCACAAGGAGATGCGGATCCATTAGGTGCCTCTCGAGTACGCTAGTATTAACTGATATACAAAATCTGAGATGGTTACAGCTGCCCATGTTCTCATCACAAATTATTACACTAGGGTTGCTAGGCTAGTGGTATGTCTTAAAGCGACTCGGCTATCTTCAGGGACCCATTTAACTGATTAACTATTTCTGTAGTAGGCACGAAAGACCCAGCGGTTGTCAGACATAATATTTTGACCTAACAGGGATAACACTAGGCAAATGTATGTAACAAAACTGATTAGATCACTACCACTAGGTAACAGTACAATTCAGCTGTTTCAAGAAAAACTCAAATAAATGTTTTTTCACGATTTTTTCTGGAGACTTTATCAAATGTTTTTTTTTTTTTTTTTTACTACCTGAATTTTATATAGTAAGTATTTACGTCTTCTCTCAAATGGAAATTTGCAACCAAAGTCATAAACAGTAAATGAAATCTAGGTGTATAGTTAGAAAATCCCAGTTGCATAGTTTTATCACAAAGAAAACTTTCGATATTGATTGTGCAGAAATAAAGTTCTGTAAAAACTTTGCCCACCGGGTTGACTTTGCCCGATTTTAGTTCAAAGTTTCTCAGTAGGTCTCACAAGGGGCAAAATGATTCTTAATAACTTGTCAGTCAAACGGGTTGTTTCGATGTCTATACAAGGTGACATTTTAGTGTGCTCTGAATTACATCTGTGATGTGTACTTGTTGGTAAGTACCGCCTATTGCTCTTATAATAAAAAAGAGAAGTAGCTTTTTCATTTTTTTTCTAAACCATGCTAGGTATAATCCTAGTGGGGAATTTCATCCCAGCTTTTACAAGAAATTCGGGGTTACTTTGCCCACTTGATCCATACAAAAAAAATGGATCCTTACTTGACAGTGTAAGAATGAACAGTGATTACTAATAATATGTGTCTATATTATCATTTGTTACAAACAATCTTAGCGAAATGCCACGCACATATGAAGGGAAACTGGGATACCGCCAATATGTCTTATACACAAATGCTATGCCCAACAAGACAATTTGTGATATTCTTCAGCTGGGGTTGTCTATTTGGCTGAAAATCATGGGATTTTCCGAATAACTTTGTGAAAATCTGAAAGTAAAAAAAAAATAAAAGCCTGGGTTGAAAACATGACTATCAGTGCCGGATTAAAACGAAGTAATCAACAAATTTTGGTGTGCGCTGATTAGGACATGCCTCTGTCATCAATGGATGTACCGCTCATTACTAAAGATTACTTGTCTAACACTGGCAGAGTGTACGTGAAGTTCGAGAATAATCTTTCAGAAGAAGATTGGTTTAAGTCATTTTTGAATCGTCTTGAAAAAGAGCAATAACATAGAAATTTTAAAAATATATCCCGATCAAGAGCCGAGTGGAGATCCTGAATCTATATTTTCTTATCTTAATCATCAGCATGAATCTTTGCGTACCGTTCCACCCGAAAGCAACCAGACGTAGTGTGAATATCCTGAAAGACGTACGAGTATCAATGGCTCTAAAGGAAGAATATCTCTAACCTTTGCTAATACTATTGCTCATGAACTACTACCTTGCTTTGTAGTGTAAAAACATAATGTTATTCTTTGTTTCCCGATTTTTCTGTAAATTTCAATATTTATATTTATTTTCAGCATTCACTTGTCAATAAATATTTTTAATAGACAGTGTGGTTTTATTCATTGCTGAGAAAGTTAACTTTGCTCAACAAAATATTTGAAGGCGTTTTCCTCTAAAAATTATAAGTGGACAATGTTGCCCCTTTTAATAGGTTGACTTTGCCCATCCAGTTTTTATTTTTTTAAAATACATAAAATGAGTCAAAAATGAAATGCGATAGCGATCTCGATTCCTTTTACCTTCCCCCCAAACCATCATTATTCCAATATTCTTGCAGCAAGTATGGTAGACCGAGGCACGTTTACGCGGATTTTTTTCAATGAATTTTCTAATTTTTATGTTTTAGCTTGGGCAATTTTAAATATTGCGGTTTTATGAAGCAGTTAAATGAGTCAAAATTGGTATATTCAGTTGTTGCTCAGTTTGTGCTTATAACAGTTAAAAAAAATTATTTTTGAGTCAAAGTCGGTTGTGTAAACTTGCCCTGGACACGGGGTACGTTTACGCTTATTTATTTTGCCACCTAACGTGGTTCTGTAAGTGTTTTGAACATAATGTCTTACCATCGTTAAAATAAAGCAAATTTATCACAGATTGAATAGTGTATAAAGTTAAAACTGAAGGGACATAAAGACAGCACTATTTGATTGTAAGCAATAAGATAGGAATGTGTAACTTAATTAAAAATGAAATATTAATTTTTGAAAGTAAATAGCCGGAGAATACTAAAAAGGTTTGAGACAGTTTGGAGCGAAAACAAATGTCAGCAGCTCGTTTAAGTAAGACACAGTAAGAATGTGCGTGTGAAGGTGCTCCGGCGTCAATGCGTAAACTTGCCCCATCGCCAAGTTTTAATTTATTTTAACGTGCAAAAAAATAATAATAATAACAACAACATTACAGTTCATACAAATAAAATTCACAAAAAAGGATAAATTTTTGTCAATCTTTATACATTTCTTCTTTCTTAACTAAGTATTATTTATTCACAAGAAGCTTCAAAACGTTCAACACAAAATTTACTCAACTTGGTAAAAAACAGATTATTCTTTCTGCATGCTACACCGAAGCTTTACTGATGCTCAAAAACATGTAAGAATATTTGTTAGGGAGCAGCATGAATCTGTTATGACTATTGACTCTTCAGTTATAATTCATTTTGAAAAAAGTGCACTGCGTAAACGTGCTCCTGTCACCCCTACAAAAAGAAAAAAAAGTCCTGAACTTAAAAATTGGACAATGTCCCCCCGGTTTACGGTATCAAAAGTCCAAGTATTAGTTTTTAAGTTTTAAAGAATGATATTTTTAGTATGATCTGTTTTTAATTCAATAAGAAAGCTTGGTTTGTAAATAAGGTTGGTGCACGACAGTGATGCGATGTTGACGTATTGAATTGTCTTGTTGTTTTTTTCAATCTTGCAATCTTAATAAGTAGGAAAAGTAAATATAATCGCCTCAAAGCAACAGAAGGGAATTGACTGTTATTCCGGAGATTAGATGTCTTACTGTTGCTCTGAGGCGACGATATATGGACATAGAATGTCCATCATAGTCATAGAAGGATTTTGTTTGTTTCTTTTTTTTTTTGGTGATCAACTCATCTAGTCTTGAAAATTGTAGTAACACTTATGAAATATCTACAACAGTTTCATACCTGTAGTATGTTTTGGAACTAATCTAACGTAATTTTACTTCGTAGTTATTCCAACTTTTCTAAATATGTAGTTTCCTATTTGTAGAAGTCACCCGACGATGTATAACCGATTGGTTGTGTCCTTACATTACTGTTATTGGTCTGAATCTAATTCATAATGAATGATATATTCTATTAGCATTTCGTCATCGATTGATATGACACAGGTTTTTAATAAATGACTCAACTTGAGCAGTTTTATGTTCCAGTTTTCATTTGAAGTTTACATTTGATAAACAAAATGATCTTTTGTTGCACATTGAAACATATATAAATAATGCAATCATTAGTGGGTCATAAACACAATCACAACTACAACAAGTTTTCTTTTTTGGAGATCTTCTAAAAATCATAAGTCTACAATGGATAGACTTAACAAAATGTACAATATTCGTAACATTTTGTCACAAGCATAAGAATATTAATCAAAATCTTCAAAGATTAACAGTCGTTCAAGTTGTTAAACCTGCACAGAGAAAACATCACAGACACTGTCAAAATACGCTACAAAGGAAAGTATACAAATAAAAATTAAAAAAACACGCATCAGTTAATGAACAAATGAACGTTGATTTTCAATGTTTATGGTTGAACACAAAACGTACACTTTGGAACTGAAAGAATAAATAGTTTTCAAATGGTTTGAATCCAAAAATCACTTAGCTTCTATAAAGTAAGCTCCTATGACATTTGTCACGATGTATTTTTCAAAACACATTTTGTCCTAGCAGTGTACAGATTGGTTTCTGATTTACTGTTCAAGATAATAACCAAAATCAATTTAAACAAAATTTGATGTATAAAGTTCGATTTATGTTGGTTATTATTACTATATGTTCTTTCTTGTGCAATTTCATGATTCGTCAGCTCATAAAGCCCTCACAAAAGTTCTTTGGCCACGTAAGTTGCATTGAAAGTAACATGAATTGTCTTGACAATGTCCACTTGGCAAAGTTATGATGACACAAAACAAGCATAAAATTCTCTGAACATTTTAATTTTAAAAATAGTGGAAAATAATTTGTTTGGGTAAAAAGAATAAAAATTGTTTTTAATGATCAAAATAAAATATTTTTTGCCAAAATACAATTCTCTTAAAAACTCAACATTTTGCTAACATCGTTTGGAATGCAGTTTCATAAATTGAAGCAGTTAGAAGTAAAGGGGGGTAAGTGCCGAAATTAAACTTAGAAATAAGTAGTACAAATCATAGAAGAAAATATCACCAGTTTCGTGGCAAGAGATAGTAATAGTCTGCTTTACGGTATGGGGCTTTGCACTGCTTTTACGGTATGGATGAGTAAAAAGTTTCATTGAAGCAAAATGCCACTTACACACCGTTTCTTCTCACTGCCTCAAATGTATTACACAGACTTCATTTCCTTCAAAAAGATATAAACTTAGAAAAGGAACTTAAATAGCAAGGGGGAAAAAAAACCTTCATTTGACTTAAAAAAAAAATAACATCTGCATTTGTGAACGAGTATTTGCACATGCTTACTGATGGTTGTTGATCAGAGAATCTGCCATTTTGGGGGGAAAAGTGTAGCGTTTGGTGCATAATAATCATCATACATTTTAAAAGATGCAAAAAAGAGAAACAATGAATCAAAATCTCTAGGGATTAATTGAAAGGCGATAGCATGAAGTTAATGTAGTTGATGTTTATGAAACTCAAGAATTCACATTCATTATTTCAACTATACCATAACGTGTGCAGACATATATTTTGCACTTTTAAATTCCTAACGAGTGAGAAAAGGTAAAAAACTCTGGCTTTGGCATGTATCAAAAGATGATGCTTCTACTTCTAGTAAAACATGCTTTTTTAGGCATTGTGTTTTGACTTTCGTTTTTTTTTTCCAAAACTGCTGTTGAATTAAAGACTCCTTTGAAGTTTAAGATATAACTGACAAAAAAAATATCTTAACATTGATCCACTTAGTTGCAAGCTTAAAAAAATGATTAGGAAGAACTGAGGAGATAAATATTTATTTTTAAAAGGAATAAACATGTTGGAAAATAACAATAAATAAGTGGTTGCCCCACAAAAAAGTCACACTTTTTAAAACATAATTGACCCCTCTTCCCCCCTTTGTCACAAAGTGTCATACTTCAGTTTAACCCTTCCCCTTCTCATATGTCACGTTATATCATGTAAGCAAAAATATCTGTTTCAGGCTTTTATCATCCCCTCCCTCCCTCCCTTTGTCAAAAACTTTTAACAACTTTGTCAAAAACAATTTTAAGAGTCCCCCCCCGTCAGAGCGTGAAATTATTTTGGGACGACCCTTGAACAAGAAAACTACACAAAATCTCAAAATTTTGATTTCAGCAATCATACAAGTTTGTTACGTTCAGAAACTCGCGATGCAATTAACACGTCTTCCTTCTACTGAAACACTGAAAATGTTTAAAATTAAAAAGCAGGAATCAAAGTAGCACCATGGGTAAGGCCATTTTAGCAATAAAAAAAAGTATTTGTATTTACAGCACATTGCCGATTGCGAATATCACCTTTAAATCACGAATAATAGTACGAAAGGTAATTTGAACTATAAGAAGATAGTCACATCCAAATACATCAAACTGTAATAAAAAGTTAAAATGCTACACATTAAGTAATTTTTAATGTATCAATACTTAAAATTTTATGCACCTTAAATATTACTTGAAGCTTTTGATTAGGATATTTTGACGATATATAATTTTCACTTTGGTGGTACATCTCATTGTGTTCAGTAGCAAATTTCAGTAACTTTTTTGATTGAAATTTGAAGACTAAAATCGAAATCAAAAAATATCAAGACTTTCTTGTTGATAATCTGAAAAGAGGTTTTGTATACAATAGCATCTACATTTGGTGATCATAAAAATATCTTTACAAAGCAAATATGCTTGATGCGTGTACAGAAATGGGCTGTTCTACACACGTTTACATAGCATACAACAAATATATTCCATCCACTTTTCATATAAAATAGCAATGATTTTATAAAGTTTTTTTTTTTTTTTTTTTTAGTATTTCAGTCAGGAAAGCCCACAGTCAAACATTGACTCACGAAACCACATCTATACAAGTAAGGAGTTTGAACTTCATATACAAAATACAGTAGTTCCAACGATAATATGCGATTTCGCTTAATGATAGGGAATAAAAAGGATTCTTTGGATCAAACCTTTGTCGTATAAAAGTCAACACCTTTGTTATTTTACGTAAAACAGTTTCTTTGCAATGTCTGCACCTGATGAAAAACAGAATTATTTCGCAAGTTCAATCCAGCCAAAGGATTAAATTCCAAATGATAGTGGTAATACTTGGAGCTATCCCACAGTTTTTCGTAGCTCGAGGAGTTCACACCATTTTTTAACTTTAGGGTAATTAAAAAACTTTCGAGCACATTGAGATTTCAAAAATGAATTTGCACATTTACACTTCAGTGCCTTCCAGACCTTCTTCCGCATAACCTTCATCTGGAGAGAATCTTAATTTAGCTGGCTGGTTGAAGTGACTTGAAGAATTAGCAACCACTATTGGATGACGTTTAAAAGCGTCATCATGAATATGACTATTGTATAAGTCATCGCGGTTAAGATCTCCTGTGCAATCATAGCCCCCTCTTAATGTTCGGACGCGGTTATTCTGAGGTATGTATCTGTCACCGACACTATCAGGAAGCTGAATGTGTCCTTCTGCTCCTCCTGTCGATTGCAGTGCACAATTGTATGCATCATCATCATGCTTAGAATAGAATGGATTCAAATATACTTGAGACATATGATTCCTGAAGGGGGAGGTATCAAATCTTGAAGCATTTTCTTTCCCAAGTGGCCAATGCTCAACAACTGTAGCATATCTAACAATAAGAGCCGAATTGTCAGATTCCAAGTGGTTGCAACTTGCAGTGGATGCCGATAATGATGGTCCGTTATTCGTATCCGCTATTTTACTGACAAGATCTGGTGTCAGTTGGTCGGAACCGTAACCACTGCTTCCAGTTTCATGACGTGGTTGCTTATCTGTGACTTTTTGATCTTTCTCTTCCTTATCGGTACTGACGTCATTCATTTCCACATTGTCTTGTCGTTTTGATGGCATGTGTTGAAGAACATTTTTTCTGGTCAGCTTTGAACAAAAAAATAATGACGACGGCCGATAAATAAACAATAATGCCACGACGGAGCATAAAATAAGTAAAGCCAAAATACCAAAAACTACGGCCAAAATATGTGTGCTCTTCCAAACGACATTCAAGCGACTAGCGCAGGCGACTGTGAGCGTGAAATTTATGGAAGCTGTTCCAGCTCTGTTTTCTGCGATGCATGTGTAAGTGTCGCTGTCTTTTTCAATAGTGTTGTAAATTACTAAAATACTCGTCTGCCTGGCTAAATCTTCATCTACACTATACTTAGCCTTAAGTTCTGGTGTAAAACTAAGATTTCTTAAACTTCTACCGTTCACTTCCCAATGTATTGACGCTTTTGGAGTTGCGTTGACTTGACAAAGAATGGACGCATTGTTTCCTGATACAACAGTGAATTCTTTTGGAACGTTAATCATTTTTGGAGGACAGGCAAATTCTTCCAATGATAACCCTTCCCAAGTAATGCCGTTTAGGGAACGGGGAGTTTCACAGCGAGGAGGCACAGCTAATGGGATATTACGATTCATCATCCACTCTCTAATAAATCTAATTTTACAATCACAATGCCACGGGTTATCGTTTAGATGAAGTCCAAATAAAAATTGCAGAGGTTCAAACACATCAATCGATAACTGTGTCAACTGGTTTCCATCAAGTTCAATTACCTCGATGCGATTCAACCCCTTTAATGCTCCTGGTTGTAGGTGCTTTATTCTACAGTTTGAGAGACCTAAGAAAGTTAAATGAGATAATGACGAAAACATACCATCATCAATTTCTTCAATAGGGTTGTGCGCAAGTTGCAATCTTCTTATGTTTGGGCAGTCATTAAGAGCTTCTGTAGGAACAGTTTCTAACTGGTTACCACTTAAATCCAGTTCAACCAGGTTACTAAGTTGAAAAAACGCATCGGATGCAATGCGAGAGATGCTGCATTCAGCCATAAATATTTTCTGCAAGTTTGTCAACATTTTCTTTTGGAATACTCGACTAGGAATTTCATTAAAACTGTTTCTGCTTATATCAATCACCTGGGTTCCTTCATCAAGATTAGCAGGAATAATAGTAATACCTTGACCGGTACATTCTGCAGTTTTCTTTCCATTTTTCCATTTGCAGGAACACACACTTGGGCATGCGAGATTGCTCTGTAGCAAAGATATGAAGATAACGGTTACTGAAATCAGCGTAAGAAATAATGTTCCTAACTTCATATTTTCTTTTTGTAAAGCTGTACAGGAGCACAATATGTGCTATTTTTGATGATGTGGATGAAGAACTATTGTGAAACCATGTTTTGTGTTTCTTTCGGCAGTTTAGTTCTCCGCGGAAGAAATCTGGAGAGGGCTTGATCCTGAAAGAAAGAAACAAAAACACTAACTAACTTATTAAAACATGTATGACATTCAATAATTTACATTTAAAAGGAAGACACTTAGTAATTTACATATAATATACTTCTCTATGAGGGTTAGATTAAAAAGATTGAATGAACCTTAAAATTAAAATTTGCATTGTACGTTGCAGGTGTGGGTTTCGGCATTAAAATAAAACTATATCTCGAAACAATACAAAATGAGGATAAGAACGAAAAACTTTCCAAAAAAGTTTTTTACATTCAAAAAGGGAATCCCTGTTGCAATTCTGTTGTTTCGAAACACAGATATGAACTTCCCATAGCTAGTTGTCATTTTTTTAAATTTTAACAGAAGCACATTCATTTGCAATGACACATCGTTGCATATCTCAAACTTAATAAACAGAAACATCAGGAATTTAACATTTTTCCTTCCACAATCATATTTGGTTTATTTCTGACTTTTAATCTTCTTCCCGTTCAGTGTGTGTTAGCAAAATATTTTCAAATATTTATTTATTTTTTTTTAAACATGTAAGTTTTCTAAACAACAGCATTACACCACAAGAAATTTCAAATATTAATAGAATTACACACTCAAAAACATGGTTTATTTCGTCTGAATTCGATAAAATCAGAGAAAGCTTTTAACATTCAATTCAAGAACTTCCAACAAAGCATTATGCTTAAACTATTTATGCATTGAAGTTTCCTTTGTTTTCCCCTATACATATATTAAAATAAATTCAATCTCATAATATGATTGATGTATTGTTATAGCCCATCGCGTTATGTATCCTTGTAATTAAAATTGATTTCTTTTTTTTTTTTTTTTGTTGTTGTTGTTTCGCGCGACAAAAAATATACCTTCGGAATTCAAAGCTCGGTTTTCCATGCACAGCGAGATCTTAAACTACTTTACTACACGCGCTTTTTTAGCCCTTAGAATAAATAGTCGTCTCAGAGCAACAGTAAAATCTCTTACTGCCCCCCGAAGCGACGATATGTTATATGCGTTCAATACTATATCTACGCAATATTAGTTAATATATAATATACGCAAAAAAAAACACAATCTATTATTCATTCAAAAAATAAATAAAAAATGTTACAAATCAATAAACAATGCTAAAGCAATAATTTTCCATCATTTACAATCTCTACTCTAAAACTAACTTTTCATTGTGGGCAAAGCAATTGCTTGCGAGTAAATGTTTGTACCCCAGAGTCAGTACATCGTAAGTCACAAAATTGCGATTTTACAGAGAAGAAAAAAGGTTGTCTGACGCACGCTAAGAAAAAATAAGAAAAAAAAATGTGTGTCACGGGACGCTCGGCAGAAGTAATAACTTTCATAGGATTAAATTATTATCATTTTTTAATCCTAAGAAAGTAACAATTGGCTTATGGTAGCTACAATAAGCAAAGAAATTTTTGCATTGTATGTCATCTAAAAATCTTGCAAAGACTGCATCAAGTACAGTTCCGTGACTTGTAGTGGCTTCTTCTGGCTTATTAATCATTTGTAATTGTAATTTCGATGGTAGAAACGATAGAAAATTTTTAGCTTGATCAGAAGCAAAATTAATGTTAAAATATGCGGTTAAAATTAAAGGAATTGTATGATAATCTTCATTTAACTAAAGCAGAACCTTCTTGTGTATAATTTAAAAGCTGATTATGAATAAATTGAATAATACTTGAAACACTTTTGTTTGGATATATATATATATATATATATATATATATATATATATATATATATATATATATATATATATGTTGGCAATAATAATTTGTTTCTTTGCTTCACACACTTTTCACCAATAACGTTTTGTGTAGCCGTATTATAGCTTGTAGCATTATTAACATGGAATATTATATTTGGAGTGACAATATTTATGCAATCAAGATCATTCTGATAATCTGCTACGCCTCCTGCTCTTATATTTCGACGCTTTAATTGCACAATACGTATAAAGATGGATTAATTTCAACCATCTTTACTTTTATCTTTACTTTTGTGCCCCCCCCCCCTGCAAAAATCACCAGGGACCCTAACCGCACACTTTATTGGACCCTCCTCCCCCCCCCCCAAATAACTAACTTTTTAACGGGTGATTGTTTTAAAGTTAAAATGAGTTTAGATTTTATTCTGTGATGCACAAATTAAATGTTTGTTTATTATTTTATGTTTTCTTGGCCGTCCCCAACCCCCGCGTTGCGGAGTCTGCAGGGATGAATTTAGGAGATTGCGTTATGTTGCGACGATCATTCATCTTCTGTTAGTTTCATTATTTTTTCTACTATCACTTAACGCTTAAAGCTGCCCCAAAGAGTACAAAATTTCAGCGACCATGCGCGCTTTTGTCGTGTGAGCGAACGAAAGGAATGCCAGATAAGAGTTGCGCCGTTACGCGCGTTGTGTCACAAATCGGTTTACTCTCCCATAAGAAGTTATCACTCAAAACATAGCCTATAGCCTTCCTCAATAAATGAACTATTCAACACAAAAATAATTTTTCAATTCGAACCAGTAGTTCCTGAGATTAGCGCGTTCAAACAAACAAACTGTTTAGCTTCATATTATTAGTTCATTATTAAGAAAAATAAGACAATGATGCATATGCAATATTTTTGTTTTACGAACCATTTTTAGCATCGTTTAGGATTTTCCCTGAAAAATACTCTCGAGATTTGCCTCATGACTGACTCGAACCTACACCCACTGGAACGCAAAGCCTACACTTTTAAGTCAAGCCACTATGTCTACTCATATTCTGCGTTCTGAACATTTTATATTATAATGTACATTTTCCCGTTTTCATAACATTTTTTTATTGCTGCTCCTCTCCTATTAGTTATAGCGTGATGTTCTATAGCCTATATCCTTCCGCAATGAATGGACTATTCAACAGAAAACGAATGTTTCAATTCGAACAAGTAGTTCCCGAGAGTAGCGCGTGCAAACAAACTCTACTACTTTATATTTCTAGTATAGATAGATTATGCTTAGATATCTGAACGGAGTCAAAACTTAAAAAAAAAGAAAGGACACCCTTCAATTAAGGTATTGCAGCAGCAAGGGTCGTTTCCGAAAAATTGATTTTTAGACCGTAGGTCTATTTTTCGTCATTAGCCGTCCCGGTAAGCTTTAATATGAGGGGGAATTTCTTCAAGAAAGAAGAAAGATCTCGCATACTGACAGAAAAGTAATCCACAGAAATAATATCTAAGATAAGATATTGAAGAGGAGATTGAAAAGAAGTATTTTTATTTTTGAAAATTTATACTTTTTTTTTTTTGCTATCGCAGGCTGCTTGAACTGTTATGGCTTACATGCCAGCACGTGTTTATTATTACATTTAACCGCACGGTTAAATACAAAATCAGTTGAACTAAGTTCGGTTTTTAAGCGTAGCTTTTCGAATGTAGTGAAAATGTGACTGGCTATTTGTTTTTCCGAAAGAGAAAAAAAAATATTTTACCCATCAAGTTTGTTCGTAATTTTAATGTTTTGCTTCGTATTCCAATAAATATTCACAGGTTAACTAAATGAAAAGCGTAATTTCAATTTGGGGTAGTAATTATTTTATTTGTACAAATGTTCAAAAACTGTCATCAGAAGAATCTACATTTCAGTATACGATTTTTTGTTCTGAGCCAAAATTATTCTATTGTAGTCTGAAATCTTCTACCTGATACTTATATTTTCGCTTATATCATGCTTTAGTTTTCCGATCGGAGCTCGAAGTTTCAAAAACAGAAGAGAAAAAAAAAATCCTTACAATTAAGAAACAATTTAGCTACAGGTTGCATCAAGTTTTCGAAACAGCAAGAAGCATTCCATTTTCATTTATTTTTATTGCCTGACTTGTGTTATTTATTGTATTTTAAGTGTTCATGTAATGCGTGATTAGTCTGGTTTTTCGATACAGATAGTCCGGGCTGGGCCCGAACACTCATTCTTCTGGTTACCAGTTGAAAGCTCTGCCGATCGAGCCATTCAGCTCTGTCAGTCACGGCGCAAGTTAAACTTATAAAATTAACCGAAAACCTGAGTCTGGTGCTTAAAAACACGTTTTTTAATAAAAAAAAACACATAATTTTTTTTTAGAATTTGGGTGCATTTTTCGTCATTAGCCTGCACGATAAGCTTTAAAATGAGGGGTAAATCAGACAAATCGATCAAGAAATAAGGAAGATCTCGCGTAGGAACAAAAAACAGGCTTCAGAAATATTATACAAGGATTATTGGTTAAAATATGACAATGATACGTATATATATTGTTTTTTTTACAAATCATTTTTAGCAACGTTTCGGGATTTCTCCGAAAATTGCCCTCGAGATTTGCCTCATGGCTGACTCCAACCTACGCCCTCTGGATCGCGATTCGGTTCGAAATGCCCGCATCTTTAGGTCGAGCCACCGTGGCTACGCACATCCTGCGTTCCTAGCATTCTATATTAATATTAAATTTACCCCCGTTACGCGCGTTATATCACGAATCGGTTTACCCTCCCATAAGAAGTTATCACTTCAAAAAGTGGGACGCACGCTCTTTTAACGCTGGTAAACATTTTTTTTTTTTTTTTTAATTTATGTTCCCATGGTTCGATGCAGAATAAATTTTTACATACAATGCACTAATAAACTGAAAATCATAATTTTTGTACTAACGTCAGCCTGGCTCTGAGGTACAGATATTTACTTAAACCTTTAAATTAAAATTTCAATCTCATCAAACTTCGATAAAATGTAAATCTTCTAAGTATAACTTCAAACGTACTTATATGATGCAAGCACAACCGTTATTTTTTCTTTAATATAAAACGCAAATTAATTTTTCTCGTTTAGAAAAGTATTTATTTAAGTTCAACAACCTAAAAATCTAACTAAAGGGGAAAATGATTTTTTCCAAAACACTGCAGACATAAAAGAAACCATCTGAGAAAGTAAAGTTTAATGCATTTTAATTAACATCGTGAACAAAATATTTCCCATTAGTTTTCGTTAATAATACATGACTGTTTTTCTCCTTACCTTTTAGCGCAAAACCTTTTAGGACTGCTGTGTTCAGCCACATAGGACTGCAAAAGTGCTTATGTTGTTTAAGTTTAAGTTTTAATTCGCAGATTTTATTTATTTATTTATTTTTAACTACCACAAGTAGAAGATTTGAATTATTTTATTTCCAGCGTTGGTGAAAAAATATTATTTTCAAAGTACACCATATGTGTAAAAGAAAAAACAATTAACAAAGCACTCTTTCAAAATTCAGCCGCAGTGAAAATTTCATACAATTTAAAACCCGACAACTAACGAAATGTACATAAGAAAATTATATCTGTGCAACAAAATTATATTTTCAAAATAATATATTGTCATCTGCAGTAAATTGAGATGGGAATCAAAAGATACCGCAAAAATGGTTGGGACATTGGCTTATCAGCTTTATCAAATAGTAATTTAACGACCACAGGAAGTATTTCGTGAAGAGAAAATTAGATGTAAACCTTTGGAAATTCATGTTATTTATCATATAATTACAATCAGTTGATTATAAATTTTTTTGAGAAAATAAAATTGATGCTAAATTGTTTTAGGAAATAAGTATACGCGATTAAAAATTTTAGGACCAAGTTTTTACACCGCTTATTTGAAAACCTCTCCTTCTGTTCACAACCTGCGCAAATTTCATTGCGTTACTTTTTTTTTTTTTTCATTTTATAATCATTTTTCTGTTAGCTGCTTATTTTATGAGATAGTGTAATAGTGTAGAAAAGAATAAAATCTTATCTAAATTTGTATGTCAAAATACAGTCTGGCTATGATAAGCTTACTTTGTGGCTTCAAAAATCAAAACAGGGGAGAGACAAGCCGCTTTCAGTTGCCGATAGCTGTTATTGGCACAGTGCAAATCAGTGTTGGTCATTAATCAATATTTTTTTCAATTGCCTTCTTAATTGATTAAAAAAGTAGTTGCAATTAAATTAATTGCTATTAAATTTAATTGCAATTAAACTATTAATTGCACTTTGCAATTGATCTAATTGAATTAATGTACGTTAATTGTTTCTAACAATTAAAATAATTGCAATTAATGTTTTTAATTGTTTTATGAAACAATTAAAGCTAACAATTAACTTTATGCATCAATAGGTACAGCGCAGGGTACAGAGTCCAAAGTATTATTCAATTTCGTATTTTCATTCACTGCTGAGAGAGATTGCTCGCTCGCCGCGTGAACTAAGTTTCGTCTTGGCAAACTTTTTTTCACGCGTAAATGTTTTTGTTTTAAATAAGTGTTTTAAGTTAGTCTAAATCATTGTTTAGTTTAACCCGTAACAGGGGAGGTGAGAAAGAAGGACATAACAGGGGACGCGAGGTCTGAAAGATCGCTCTGTTTTATTTATTTTTTATAATCGTGTAATAAAGATACATTTCTCTAATTTCTCTCAGATGTTATTTGAACTCTAAAGAGTACGGAAAAAATATTTTTGAATTTTAAAGTGAAATATTCCTTTTCTGAGGAAATTTTGCTGGAGCCATAAGATTTTTTGAGAAAATTCATATGCTGCAGTAAATAATTTATTGCTCATAATACATTTACTGTTGTGCATTGCTCTTTTATTTGTTGCTAACATGTGTATTTAAATAGTTAAATAGTACTATAGTACCCGTCCAGCGTCCACGTCCCAGATAGACCTGTCACTTTAGTTTTAATTAAAATTCACAAAACAATTGCTAATTGTTAATTGTAGTAAACTACAACTAACAATTAATTGTAATTTTCCACAATTACAATTGATCAATTGTTAGTTGTTGTGGGAACGTTTACCAATTAATCAATTGTTAATCTTAAAATTGTCCATGCCATTAAAATTTGCCCAACTCTGATGCCAATCAATGAATTTCTCTCTTTCGATTCAAACGTAAATGAGGCGAGTCCAAGTTCAGACATTTTTAGCATCATACTATACATTATTTGCTTGACAAAACATATTTTTTTAGAAATATCAGCATTTGAATGAAGAAAAGTAAAAATTTAGATTTGTTTCACAACTGATAATTCTATAAATGATCCTGCCTGTTGAATTGATGTCTGATTCCTAATCATCAGAATGAATCCTCGTCAGGACATAGGATTAATTATGAATGAGGCGATAACTAAGCGGATGTTTAATAAGTTTGGAAATAAATGAAAGATTATATCTAGCGCATGCAGATAGATTTAAGTATTAACGTCAGAACTCCATGGTTGACAAATATGCAAACTGCATCAGTTAGAGCGCAATAGCTTGAATTAAACTCAACTAGTTTATGCCTCAGAGAACGAATTTTATGGAAGAATTTAGAAAATATCTTCACCAATCAAACCTGTATTTTTGGAAAGTACTTTAGCTGATCAGAGCATTTAAGAAATACAGAAAAACATTATCTTATTCACTAAGGTGAAATCATATATTTTTTTAATATATGCTTCTTTGCCGTATTGATTAGCTAAGAAATAAAAGACAAATGCTAATACTAAAATTAGCACAAATTCTACAACCAATCTTAAAGCATTAAAAATACTCCACGACTTTATTTACAGCTTTGTTATAACCTTTGTTTGATTCATTTGCAGACACGCAATTTCTAAAGAAATGATATTATTCTTGGTATGAAAAAAACGGCAGGTTTATTGCATTAGACATTCAAAGTGTTTTTTTTTTCTTTTGGGACTCTTTAATGTATATGACATGAAAGTAATTACACAAAAACTGCCTTCAACATTTACGATGCATTTTTTTCCCGTAAACGAATCAAAATTCTTGCTCTTTCTTCTTTAACTCTTCTAAAATTCTTTAAAATAGCTCTAATTAGTTCCAAGCATTTATGAAAATTAATATGCAATTAAATTAATAAAAGATCTTAAATATTTTTTTTTGAAACAATAGTTTCTTTTAGAAGAGAAACACTAAAATAATAGGGTTCCATTTAAGCAGAAGAAAGGTTTGAGTGCGAAAATCATCAGAACTAACTAACACGAAAATTTAATAACACTTCTGCCAAAAACGCGCTTCAATGTAGTTTGCATCAAAAACAATAACTAAATCCGGTACAGACGTGAAGATGTTCCCAATAAATATAATCCTGAGAGACTAATGCTAGCAATTATTTATCATGACTATGATAAGGAATTAGTTAATGCACAGGGAAGTTAAATATGCAGAACGGAGCCCTTTACAATCAGCAGGAATCTTTATGATGAATCGTGTATGCGTTTCATGGGGACCTTGTTTTTACTAAATTAAATGTATCTTTTTGACAAACGAGTTGATGTGTGCATCACATGACTTCCTTTTACTCCAATTTAATGCCATTTTCCCATCATTGGCAATTTTAATGTGATTCAATAGTTTACTCTCTAAATACCACCAACAGTGGCCAAATCGAAACCAGATTTTTAAAAAAAATCGCCAAATTTGTCGTCAACTTGGCGACAAAACTTGGCGACCAAAAGACTGACGATATATCGAAAAGTGTCCGCCAAATTATAACACCACTTGAGCTTACATCGAAATTAACAATGATTTTCCTCCAAAAAGGGGCAAAAGACTCCCTTAGAAACATCCGAATGCAACTAAAAGGGAAGGTGCACAAGTAGACCCCACTAGAAGTCCACGCACCAAATTTAAACTTTCTAGGACATACCGTTTTTGAGTTATGCGAGATACATACACGCATACACACATACGCACATACATACGTACATACAGACGTCACGAGAAAACTCGTTGTAATTAACTCGGGGATCGTCAAAATGGATATTTCGGGTGTCTGTACGTTCCTAGGCATATATCCCCGTGTGATCGGGTCGAAAAAAAAGTCAACATTCATTCGGTGGTGAGCAAAATAAAAATTAAGGCCGATTTTTGAGTGAATTTTTTTTTCGCGAATACAATACTTCCTTTTTTTGTAAAAGGTAGTGAAAAGACATTGCATTTTATGCATGTATTTCAGCATTTCTTTTCAATAATTGACCATGATGATAAAATTAAGTTTTATGGAAAAAGAAATGTAATTCTTTGTTTACAGGGTTTTAAATATGTAAACAATAATAATATAAATGCTTTAACAGTATCAATAAAGCGGTTTAATAATAGGAATTAATTTATTTTGCAACACAGAAACAAAATAAATTCGAACATGAAAGAAAATGATATGTTTCCTCAATTTGGTTACATCTTTTTTATTCTAAAAAAATATGACGTTCATTTTCAATAAGAAAATCATCTTCCTTCAAATTCTTTGAACCAAAAAATGCATTTCCTTTCCGTAGGAAAAGCGAAAGACTAACTTGGACTCCTTGCAGGTATTACTTTACGGAATAAAACGATAATATGGTTGGGCGGACATAATCAGCATAATATATAGGATTTTAAAAATTTCGGAAGTGGGAAACATGTTTCGAATTTAATTACTTTAAATCAGTATAGTAATATGTTAATTCATACAAATAACAAATAAAACTTCGCAATGAACTTTTGATGAGCTGATACCTCATAAGTGTATTCAGTAAATTACCGCCCATTAGCGAGGGCTAAAGCAAAAATACGTGAAATACACCGCCAGCTCAGTCATTTCCAGCCGAGGACTGCAGTTTCGTGCTTATTAGCACTCATCAGCCCGGCATAGGAAAGTGACTGAGCTGGAGATGGAAAATCTCTTAAGGAAGCCAAGGGTGCGAAACAAACTGGTAGCTAATATTTCCATCTCCAGCTCAGTCACTTTCATATGCCGGGCTGATGAGTGCTAATAAGCGCAAAATTGCAGTTCTCGGCTGGAAATGACTGAGCTGGCGGTGTATTTCACGTATTTTTGCTTTAGCCCTGTCTAATGGGCGGTAATTTACTGAATATACTTTGCCTCGCGTTCAATCTTCGAGTTGAACCGAACCATTGCTCCGGTCACTCGTCTGGTCCGCTAATTCTATATTAGCTACCAGTTTGTTTCGAACTCTTGGCTTCCTTAAGAGATTTTCCATCTCCAGCTCAGTCACTTTCCTATGCCGGGCTGATGAGTGCTAATAAGCACGAAACTGCAGTCCTCGGCTGGAAATGACTGAGCTGGCGGTGTATTTCACCTCATAAGTGGTTCTGGCATAATGTATTTATTGCAAAGTACTTTTATTTATTTTAGTTGGTGCCACCTTTGGAGAAAAATTTTACGACGGTGCATTTACTTGAAATTTAAATGGCCCAGTGGTGGGAGGGGGGGGGGAGATTTTGGCGCTATATTTATGGAATGGGTTGCTGCAACAATTTAATCAAAGATAAGATAAACTAAAAATGTTCTAAAGCTTTTTAAACAACGTTGCACTCATTATTAGCTACAAGAGTGTTTTACGGGAAATCAATTTGTTACATTTTTGTTTTAAACTGACCTCCATGCACTTAAATAATCCTCCCAGTCACTCATTTTTCTAGAGTTTTGTTATATTCCTCAAGAAACATAGGATTTCTAAAGCAGTGATTTACTCGTAAAATATGATTTATGATTGCATAAATGTTCTGCTTTTACCGGCTTAAAACATATTCATAATCACAGTTTTACACTCAAATAGTGACTACCATTTTTTATAAGTTAATTCTCTAACATACGAGAGAGAGACATGCCAGTAAAAGAAAATCATAATCTAAGATAAGTAATGAATTATTGTTACTAATGAATTAATGACTCTTAATTCGTTACATGCCAGACGAAAAATGATCGAAAATGATAAACATGTGTCGTTAGGTTTGTATTTGTGAACCATTCCTTCTTTTTACGCACTGATGAAGGGGCTTGCATTTGATAGCCCCGAAACAGCTGTTTGCAGAGTTTTTAACTCTTTTTTAAAAGCTTAATTATTTGTATTTTATACACATTGTATCATTTTATTTATGAAATAGTATATGTTTCATTAGCACAATTTTTAGAGCTACATCAAGATTGAAATTTTAAGCATTACTTGACTTTTCAAATTATAAAATGAACGCAACATTCGACATAGCAGCCGCATTTATAAACCTTCTTATTACCAAGCAAAAACCTTACAGTGACCTAATCAGCGAATAATTTAATGTATTCAGTTAACTACAAGAAAAAAAAATGCTATAACGTTTTGACGATAAAATATAGTTGACAAAATTTTTTGAATTGTTTTAACAAAGCATTCGAAAAATATTACATTCTTTTGAAAAAACATTACAGATTGAACTCATCCCACCAGCCGTCAAAAATCATTTTTATTTATCTTTTTTTTTTAATTTACATCAAGGATAAATATAAAAGAAATATAATGAAAATTCTAATGTAGCAAACACATTGTATTTATTGAACCTATGAACATAATTTTAAAACACAATGCAAATTTAATGGAATATACGTTTCCTATGGCTTTATTTTGGAATTCGATCTAAACAAATCTGACAGTCCATCATCACTACGAACGAACAAAGTTCAGAACAGAGCAAACGAACAGAAAACTAAAAGAACAATGTTTCAACTTATAATAACAGAAAAGAAGGCTTTATCACAAGGAATTTAATAATGGCCCTGACATGCAATACAATTTGCTAATGTAAATTCAATATGTAAAAGATGCAGATTGAAATCATGCAAATTTAAGACCATCCAAGCTGGAATTCCATTTGAAAAATTACGTAACTTTTGTATGAGTGCCTTTAATTAGTAGAAAAGGCAAAAGGTTCCAAAGCACTTTAAATATCTCAATATTTATTACAAAGATGCCATTTTGATTTGTTATCTAAATTCTCTATAATGAAATATTTGATTGAAAGTAAATTGAATCCAACTTGTGTCGGTAAGAAATATTTTTGAAGCTCAAGCACAAGTAAATGAAATGATTTTAATTTAAAATTAATTGAAACCTAAGTTAGAAATTTGCTTTGTTTGAAAAAGCATATATTGGGCTAGTAGATGAACTTTAATGAAGCTGATATTGCAAAACCGAATTGCGTTGAAAAAATTAGAAAATAAAACAAGATATCTTGCAATTTCTGCTTTGTTATATTTGATTTGTCGATAAAATGTTTCCGTCACGAATGTAAGCGTTTTACTTGTACTTCAATGTAGTTTATATAAAACTACTATCAGACATCCATGAATGACTACACTGAATTTTTGGCTTTAGTCTACAATGAACAAAATTGATTATAATTTTGAATTTTTTTTTTCCGTTAAAAGACCTATTCAGTGCAAAAGCAAAATAAAGTGTTTATCTATTTTTTTTTAAATGTTTTCATTAAAATGTTGCTCAGTATTTCTTAAACACTTATTATTAAAAATATTACTTTAAGTTCAAGCACGACGAAATAAAACAATTTCAATTTAAAATTAGTGAAAATTTACTTTATGTCAGACACACGTTTTTTTCCCAAAAGTCGTGACGCCAGTCATTTAGTAGACCAACTTTTATGCTGCATATATTTCAAATTATTATTATTATTACTTTTGAAATTTATTCTTTTTTAAACTTACAAGGAGACCTTACGGTCTCGGAAATTCAAATCAGAATGAAATTCAGCAGATTAGTAGTACCCCTTGCGAGTGTTCACACAGCAAAGTAATAAAGCGCATTAGCCAGAACATTCCGAGAAAACAGCCTCTAAAGTTTTAAGCGCTGTTTATGTACTAGTAGAGATTTCTCGCCAGCTGCAGCTTGGTGGCTATGTGGTCAGCGTACTGGATTCCCGTGCAATCTATCCCGAGTTCGATACCTTTTCAAGAATTATTTTCGGCACCAAAATGTTCCTTACTTGTTTTGTGCGTATCTCGTTGAAAATAATAGAAAAATAAATACCCGTGAAGACTGCATAAAATTACAATCAATAGTTCATCATCAACTGTCCATCGCCAATTTTTATTAAAAATTATTCGGTATGCCTATTATGCTTTTAAACTTTCGGACAAGAGAGAAATTTTAATAAATATTAATGAAGTATGTTTTCCTACCAATCTTTTACAGAAAGGTTGCTCCTGTATACAATCTTTCTTTTTACATTGTGCAAGATGTCAGAACAGTTTTTATTTTCCATGTTTTTATGATAATTATCATTCTGGTGTACGTATATAAATATATAATTGATAAATAAAAACAAAATTGTTAAATTTTATACATGAATTTACAAGTCTTATCAAAATTTTTTTGCCGTGGTAATTCAATATTATATATTCGATTTATAATTTTAATGATTTGAATTTATCTCTATTTTCTAGATAAAAAATACATTACGTATTTAAAAATAAAGTATTTTCTTCAGTTCAAATTTCAATTAGCTATAACAGTCGCTTTATAAATTTATACAAGAAAATTCTTCCAGGGGTATCGAACCAAGGACGGATTGCACGGAAATCCAGTACGCTGACCACATAGCCACCGAGCTGAAGCTGAAGAGAAATCTCTACTAGTATGTATAAGCTGCGTGTAAAACTTTAGAGGCTGTTTTCTCGGAATGATCTGGCTAGTGCGCTTTAGTATTTTACTGTGTACATACTCTCAAGGGTTACTACTAATCTGCTGAATTTCTTCCCGATCTGAATTTCCGAGACCGTAAGGTCTCCTTGTTAGTTTATCGATAATTGTTTCCACATGAAGATAAACAGTTTGCTTCTTGTTAAATGCAGTTTATGAAACTACACTTGAGCAATTATGAAGCAGTAGAGTAGATTTGGGAGATCGTACTTTAAAGACTTGCGTTGCATTAGGTGAATTCACGAGCTAGGCTTCCGTTAAAAAAAAAAAGTGCTGAGCGTCTGCTAGATAAAACATACGAAATGAATACTTCAACTATGGATTCATTTACGTGAAGGATTGTATAGCTTTCAGAATAACAGAAAATTTGGCTTGTTATAACTTAGGGTTAAAATAGGAAATGAAGGAAAAAAACGAAATGGAAGTAGAGATAATGAGCATTAAAGGAGGAAAAATAGATCACCTGACAATAATCGATAAACATTATGGAATACCGTGAGTTATGTCATTAATACATTGATGGCAGTTCTTAAGAGTGTTACCAACATAGAAATATTTTCCTTATAAAAGGTTTTTTCAAATTTGAATATAAAATTAAATTTTGCCCTGAAACTAAAAACTGGAGTGAAATAAAATCAAATTTTCTCAAGTAAGGGTGGACACTATTCGAATAAAAGCAAAAATGGTCGGGTGCATACTACCACGTAAAAATTATCCAAATAGAAGAAAACAATTTACAGAATTCAAACATATCCACCATTTCGGAATAGAAACTTAACGCGTCACATAAGAGCACTCATAAAAAATATCATGCATTTTCTCACTCAGACATTCATAGACATCATGTTCAATGTTTTTTTTTTTTATTTCCAATGGCTGGCAGCAAGAAAAGGTTACAAAGAACAAAATAGCAGAAACAAACACAATACACAGAACAAAGAAAAATACAGAAACAATAGGGTGAAATATTTAGCTGCCGATACGCTCTCTTGCTTCCCAATAACGGTCACACAGGCTACGTCTGGAAAGCTGGGTGCAAGTGTGCAGGTGACGAATGTCCATTTCTTCGTTTGAATTGCAAAGGGGACAGTTGGGACTCTTCACAATCCTTAAGCGGTAAAGATGTTTTGGTAAACAGTCATGGCCAGTTAAAAGTCGAAACAAAGCCACTGACTCTGCTCTTGGTGCTGAAGGGACAAAATCACGGTTTGTAAACCAAACTTTGTGGTTGCTTCTACCTTTTAGGTCTTGCCAAAAAAAACTCTTGATTTTTTCCTTATATATAACTTTATTGCATTGAATGAGACTGGCTCATTTGGTAGTTGAATAATAGCAGACCCCCTCTTGGCCAGAGCATCAGCAAGCTCATTTCCTCTAATCCCACAGTGTGCAGGGATCCACTGCAACACCACTTTTATCTTCTGCTGCACCAGATCGTTAATGAAACTGCGACATTCAGAAATTTCCTGCGATTTGCAGCTCTTTATCGATGCTATCGCCTCAATAGCCGCTTGAGAATCCGATAGGACAACGCATCCCTTAAGTTTAAAATCACGGTATTTCAGCTGATCTAGAGCCAGGTGTATAGCTTTTACCTCTCCATCGAATGCAGAGGCATATTTACCAACAGGAATAGAAAAAGAAAAGTGCTCACTGTAGACGCCTGCACCTGCATTTATATGGTCTGCTACTCTTGACCCATCGGTATATATATGTATCCATTCACTTTCGGGGTATTTAGTGTAAATCGTCTCCAGAGCAATGGCCCTAAGAACTACTTGGTCAGTCTCACTCTTTAAAACAGGCTGTATCAAATTTAAATCATAATTCACTGGTTCGTATTCGCATGGGTTTGTTGGTAAAGGGAGCGACTGCAGGTTAGAATTGATGTCATACGTTCGTTTTGTATCAAGCGCAAACTGCACAAACCCCTTTTGCGTTTTGAGAGATCTCGGGTGCAACTCCGGTTTCCATTCGTTTCTAAATGGTATTCTTTGCATTTTTTCAAATAAAAGTAGAGTTTTCTCCTCTATGTATGATTTTATTGATCTGAAATTAGTAAATAAAAACAATGCATCCAGTGGTGTTGATTTCACGGCTCCTGTTATTAGGCGGAGTGCTTGGTTATGTATAGTTTCAACTCTGTTTAGGACATGTTTTGATGCAGTGCTCAGTACCTCACAGCAATAGCTCATTAATGGGAGAACAAACGTCCTATAGGTAATTTCAAGCGTATTACGACTACAGCCCCATTTGCAGCCCGCTAAGCGTTTCAATACGTTTAAACGTCTGCATACCTTTTCAGCAGTCTTCTCAACGTGGGATTTCCAATTAAGCTTGCTGTCAAAAGTTACTCCCAAATAATTATATTCATCAGTATGGGATAGAATATCCTGTTTAAATTTTATTTCAGGTTTTATTTTCTTATGTGCAAGCGAAAACGTCTGAACAGCTGACTTTGAAGCATTTAAAAACATGTTATTATTATCACACCAACTGGACAATGCCCCCATAGCTCTGTTAAGTGTCTCCTCAATGTTCTTGACTCCATTGCGTTTTTTAGTTTCAGTCCATATGACCAAATCGTCAGCAAAAAGAAGGCATTTAATACCTGGAATAGATTTAATCGACTGGATCAAATCATTGATGTAGATGTTGAACAAAATACAACTCAAAATTGCTCCCTGGGGCAATCCAGTATGAAGTAATTTGTATTTTGAAAAGTCAGTTCCACATCTTACCCTACACAAACGTTGGTTGATAAAGGTGAATAGCCAATTAAACATATTCGAATGGACGTTCAAATTTTTTAACTTAAGAAATAGTTTTTCCTTCCAAACCAAATCATATGCAGATCTAAAATCGACAAAAACTGCAGTTAAATAGTTGCTTCGATCTAGAGCATCTTTTACATCTTGACTCAATAGAGCCACCTGCTGGTTTGTAGATCTATGTACTCTAAAACCTGCTTGTTCATCAGCAAGTAATCCCTTACTTTCAAGGTACCAATTAAGTCTATTAAAAACCATTCTCTCCATCGTCTTACCGAGTACACTAGTGAGGGAAATCGGGCGGTAGTTTTTCAAATCATTTGGATCCTTGTCCTTTTTTAAAATTGGAATAATCAATGCTTTTCTCCATTGTGAAGGTACTATACCTGTTCTCCAAGATTCATTAAAAATTTTTAAAATTGTCTGCAATGCGTTAGGGCCAAGGTGCCTTAAAAATTCTGGATGTATTCCATCTTCACCAGGTGACTTTTTGTCCTTCAAAGAGGCAATCGAAAGACGTAGTTCAGACATGGAGAATGGATTCACGAAGATATCTGTGGAAAAACCTAACTGGGGTTGAAATTTTGATCTTGCCTTAATTTCTCTCTTCAGGACCTTCGAATTTCTTCTTGCAAAAGGACTCTTCTTTTGATTTTGTGCCAAAAACTGTACAAATGCATTTGCTATATCTTTATCAGAACGCAAAGTTCTGTTATTGACCTGTAAAAAAGTCCTACGTGGAGATGATTTTTTACCTTGTATATTCGCAAGAAATTTATAAGTTTTAAGGCTGTCCGATTGGTAATTAATTTCACTAATAAACTTAGTGAAGGTTTCACGCTTAGCGTTAATAATAGCTCTCTTCAAAATTGCTGCTTGTTTCCTCCATGCTCTGACAGCTACAGGACTACCAGTTATCTCAGCTTCTTTTCTAAGGCTGTTTCTCAGCTGTCTTTCCTGCTCGAGATTTTCATTCCAAAAGCTTCTATAACATTTAACTCTACCTCTTGGTATCCACTCTTTAGCGCACGCAATAATAACCTTATTAATTGTATGACAAGTTTTGTCAATGCTGTTTGAAAAGTCAAAATTCTCCATCTTCAGCGATTCTTCTAAAGATTCTTTAAATTCCCTCCATTTAGCCTTCTTGAAATTCCAAGACATCTTGGATACATCCTTTGGAGGTGTTTGGTTAAACTTAGCTATATCGATGTTTGCCACAACCATTCTATGTCCTGAACCAGGGTCATCAATGACTTTTCTTGTAGTTTCTTGGGCGAGATCTGCAGAGACCATCAGGAGATCTGGTGATGTTCCAGTGCCGTTATAGTGCAAAAATGTGTGTGGGTCGTCAGCTTTAAAAATAAGTTCCAATACGCTTGTATTCAAAAGGTCTTCAACTTCTGTACCCGCTGTATTTACATCCTTATATCCCCATAAACTCGAGTGTGCATTAAAATCGCCAAGGAAAATAGTCCCTTCCGAAATATGTAATGTTGTAAAATCTGGTTTATTATTGGGAGGGTTGTAACAACCAAAAATCCTAAAAAGAAAGTCCATCTTCCATACTTCTAGACCTATTATTTCACTTTTGTCATTAGTTGTTCCCATTTCTTTTACTATTTTGAACTCAGATGTTAGAATACCTTTCACACCCACAAGTATTCCACTAGCAATCTGGCGAAATTTTGGCAATAAATACATAGTGTATCCAGGGAAAACATAGTATTTCAATTTCTCCATAGTAAGGTTTGCTTCATTTATGATAAAGACATCAATATCATGAGTATTCAAATTCGTTAATTCATGTTCAATGTTATTTGGTTCTTCTGAAATGTTTTCAGTGTATCTGATGTTCCTTCATGTGGCTATTTCATTAAGTACAATGATTGCCAAATGTAATATGTGCGTGTTCCAGTATTTTCACTCCGCTTTGAAAAAGCTATCATTTATACTATCCTTTTGTCAACAAGTAGCTTTAGACGCGCATAACTGTATTTGAACGTACTTTGTAGGGTCTAATTAAGATAATTGGGAACACGAAGTAAATGGTAAAAAAATGCTTAATAATCGAACACGGCAACAATCATAGAGCCATATTGGGCAGATCAGGTCATTTTTTTCAACATGAAATGCAAGTAGCATTCCACTATTGTATGACATGATTGCATCTTAAATTTCCGAATAAAGGTGCATAAATGTTGACAGGGTTAAAAAAAAAATTCTAACTGGTTGACGGCATTTGTCATAAAATGCAAAAATATTCTAATTTGCGTTATATAAAGTAAGATTCGGTTCTTCGAACTCAAAAAGTCGTTTTTCTAAAGATATTACTAACGGAATGTTAAAACGTATTAAAATTGGTTATCCCTCATTTAAATGCAGTATACTATAGAAACTCTTGAGTATAAATAAGATAATTATTAAAACGTTCGCAACAATGTTTTCATCTAAATTTTTACACCATTATAAAATTTATTATACTATGAATGCATAATATATGAATGCATAATATATAAACGAAAAAGTTATGCTGACAATAAGTTCGCTTTATTATAAAATTAGAAATAATACCGTAAAGCGGTGCTCGCTTCATAAGTTTCTGCAGCGGTGAAACTTGATTATGAGTGACAGTTGTTTAAACAAAAACTCAGTACTTTTTTGAAACAAAAATAAACTCATTTGTAAGGGTTTTTTTCTTATTTTACTGGTCTTGAAGTTCTTATTTATAGATTACTTTTCACTTATGATTTTTTATTACTTACAGCGAATCTTTTCAATGAAAAGATTTTCTGTTTAAAATTTCAACGAAATCTTACACTTAACAATTAAAAATGGATTGAATCAAGAATTATACCGCAAGATTCTGAAATTCAGGTGAAAAATTATACTCGCAAATCAAAACCGAACTAACGTTGAAAACGTCAACTGAATCGCAGTTGCGATTTTCTTTTATCAACAACGACTGCAATTCTCCCTAGCGCCAAGTATTATCAAAGAACACATAAAGCAAAACTTTTGTACGCATTGATTAACCTGATAGTAGCTTTAAAACAATACCGAAATGTTTCGAATTCACTGTTTAATATATAATTAATTCTATGTAAACCATGAATATTCATATGCCTAAAATGCGCTTCTCCAAACACACTTTCTCCGCAATGAATACTAACGTCAACGTACATCCACCATGCACGATAAAGTTCTCGCTCATAATACAATTGTGTATACCGATACAATCGATCATCGCGTTTTCGAAAATATCGATGCATCCTTCATCTAACTTCAAATATAGTGAAAATAGACAAACGCATCTCATTATTTTAAAAGACACAAGATCGATAAGTTTCCCAAAAGAACCGATGAATTGCAATTTCTACGACGTGCTTTGAAACCTTAAGTTATTAGTCTTTGAATATATTACATTTTTCGGGGCTAAAATGTGTCGGAAAGACAACTTTTATTGAACTGTCACAAAGTAAGATGAATTATCAATCTAAAAACGGTAAAATGAAACGACACCCAAAATGATGTGTGGGATGACTTCTTATTTACCGTGTCTATTGTTTCAGCATCAGTGATAGGGAAACTGAAAGAAAAACTTTGTGGAACACGATATCATTAAGAAGTGAAAATTTTTTACAACGGTTATTTTATTTTTATTGACATACGAATAACTGTGAATTATAAGAAAACATTTTATAGCTTTGATGTTGCTGTCGTGTCATAGCTAATAATCACTATAAAGATGAGGGGCGCAATTTTTTCTAAAGTTCGGACTTGTTTATCAACAAACTAGAAAATCGCCCGTCAAGATATGACGGATGAAAATTGTTTCTTCATTTGAACGACGCAATTGCCTGTTTGGTGATATTTTGATAGTTTCGTTTTTAACCCTAACTTCGGTGAATTAACCCTAAACTTAAGTATATAGCCTTCATTGTCGACCACTTTTTAGTTTCTTCATTCCCCTGAAATCACAGTTTTACCAGTAAAACAGTTAAATTACCAGATCGAGTTCAGCCTTGTCACAATAAAGGCTTATCCTGAATTTTAAACATTACCAAAACATATTATCAAATTACCATGCCGTGGCGCGAGTTTCATTGTTGATGACGTCAGGAACGTTAATCGATCATTGACTATTATATATATGATTATTCAGTGGGAATCGAACCTCTGAAATTCGAAACAAAGCTCCTACTGCTGAGTTACGAATTCTCCAAAAATAACTTTAAATACATAAATTGTACAATTCCAATAATTGTAACACTAAAAGGCAACAAAGTAGAAACGCAAGATTTAAAATATTTTTGACGTTTTGTAACGGACGCTTGAGTAGGGAACAAAAAATTTAATTTAAAATGCATAAATATTTTTCCAACAAAGTTGCTTTGAAATGGCTAAAGTTGTCTGCAGGAGCATTGAAAGTATATCTAAGAGAATATTCTTAGTCACACAGCATGTTAATAAAGCAATAAAAATTATTTCAAATGCTTCTAAAATATATGGAGAAGAAATTTGAAGAAGAAAGTCACAATTTAAATGAAATGCAGGAATGACTTACGAAACATAACTTAAACGAGAGAAAAAAAAAGCAAATTTGCGAGCGTAGAATCGGTGTAAAAGGGAGAACATTACCCAAAAATATTTTTTAATCATTTATAGATATAATACTCTTTTTTATTCATTTATCTTTCTTCCGTGCTTTTCCTCTTATCTTTACATCGCTCGATTTATCCTTTCGTCTCTTGCAGAGTTCCAATGATATGTTCGATTGCCTCCCTCGAACCCCCTCCTTTTTCCTGAGTTAAATTGCGAATGCAAATGAGAGTTTAGGGAGAAAAATGACAGGAGAAAAACGAAAGAGAAAAATACTAGACATCAGAAACGTCACGCTAAATACGGCCTTTGAAGTATACAAGGAGCTTTAAGGTGATATATTTATTTTTTCCTTTTCCCCCAAGTCTATTCCTTTTGAGTCATCTTCTTTCCACCAAAATATTTACTCATTTTCGAATTTTGACCATTAGTTGATTGCGGAAAGAAGATAAATACCATTCTTGATGCAATTAGTTAAATACCTTTGACAATCGAAGATGTTTGGAGGAATACATTTGCATAAATTATCTGAAAACTTTCATTTGAATGTGAACTTCAAACAAAATAGTAGAAAAAACAACTCTAACTTCAACTTTAAAACAATTTTAAGTTATTTTATTATTTGTAAAAATGCGTGGTATAACATTCAAAAGCGATAGCCAATTTTGAAAGTTAATTATGACATTACCTATTTCTTTTTTTAATGAATAACATTTATGCAATTGTTCGCGTCATCTAGAGTTATAAATATAGCTTTGCGTAACATGCTACATTACTACTTTGCATTCTTTTAGCATATACGTAATTCCGTTTTTTCTTTTTCAACTTTTAGCGTTTGAAATGATCATGAAATTGCATAAAGTATTTATGAGTTGGAGAAATATAAACATTATATATTCCACGCGTTAGAAGTGTTATGTTATTTAGGGTTTATTGTTACTTCTAGAAAATATCTAATTAATGATTTACTCCTTAGTATGTTTGCAAAATGGAAAATCGATAGATATAAAAATGGCTGCATGTGTTTGTGTTTCTGTGTTCCTTGTACACACCCACAGCTTATGTCGGATTCTCGTTAAATCTAGCACTGATGTCCTTTGAAGCTCAGGCATTTATATGGTTGAGCGGGGGGGGGGGATTCAAAGAAGTCGAAATTAAAATTTTGAGTCATTCTGCACGTGCTTTTATCCATAAGCCGGTTTTGAAAGATTCTATCGTAGAAAAAAAACTACTATAAATTTCTGTTGAATCTTAGCAAAATTTGTTCAGCTTTGATGCTCAGGAGCTCACCTGGGGGGGAGGGGCGGCTCACAGAGACTTTTCTTACACGGATCTTTGCGAAATTTGGCACAGATACCGTTTGATGCTGGGCCGTGGTAGCCTGATCGGTAAGGCATTGGACTCGGGACCGGAGGGCCTCGGGTTCGATCCTCGCTGGTCGAAGACCCACCGTCGTCATTAATGGGGACTGGGCGACGCTAAATATGCTCGTGGTCTCAATGTCCTCCAAGTGAAACGATACCTCTGGGGGTGCTAGTACTAGGTAGCTATTAGCTCCTGGGCTAGTTCAAAATTCTCACTAACTGTTCGATCCGGTGATGGTGCTGCCATCTATCGGTATATAAAATAATAGAGGCAAGGCACATAGTATGCAGTCCTCGACATAAATACAGTTGAAGTCAGTTGTGACTCTTGAATAGAATAGAATAGAATACCGTTTGATGCTCAGGAATTAATAGGTTTTCATGATAAAATCCACGAAACGTATTGTTTAAGCCCCATGACTAAATTTTTGGGATTTAAAAATAAAAAAATAGAAGCTATTTTAATTTTGAATGAAAAATTCCTCTTTTCTACACGTTGACGGAAAGTTTTGCATGATTCGCGATTTTGTTTTCTTTTATTTACACCTAATTGTTGAACACGCCTCAATCGACACAACTTTTATTTTCAAGGTAGACCATGCAACGCAACTTGTATTTTTTAAAGATGCCGCTTGGAAAATGGTTAAACAAATTTTGATGCTTCAGGAAGAAAACTTATTTCGACAATTCTTGATTTCAGCAACACTAATGTCTCACTTTTGAGGTCGGTTTTGGTGAATATTTGCCAAAAGACGAAGGCCAACAATCGTGAGGTGGATTATCCTTCTTGTTTCAGCCATATTGTGTAGTTATTCAGTCCCCGTATGCAAACGCACTCTAAAATTCTATAATTCTATTATTTTTATATTTGCTTAGCAAAGGCTAGTTTACATCATCCTTAAGTTTTATCTTATTTGTTTCCTATTATTCTTGGTGTTGCAAATTTCACAAGCAACTATCAGAAAATGTAATGATAAAAAAGTACCTAAAATTAGTTTTTAAGTTATGGTTATTGGTAAAATTGAAACAGCAATTAAATTAGTTGGACGATATACACGCATTTTAGTTACGTGTTTTGACAGTAATTTTGTTACACAAAGCACTAATTAGTTCTACCGTTAATAGGTAGCAGAAATACAAATATCAGAAAAATCTCGTGACATAATTCCTTTTTTAACAACATACAATAAATATATTGTTTCAATAATGTACTTGTGAATATGCAAAATTCTGTTCTGATCGCGTATTTTAAATTAAGATTGTATTTTACTTAAAAGTATCACATGAAAGGAAATCGTAAAAAATAAAATAGATTTACTTAATGACGCGGCATGGCGTAACTGGGCTTAAAATAAAAAAAAATATATACATTTCTTTAAAAAAAATGAAGTTTTGTAACTTGTGATTAGTCGAAGACCAGCTTATTTCTTGATTGTCAATAATATTACGTTTATTCTGACACCATCCACCTACAAACTACGATAGTCATTTCGTTTGTTTATCTTTTAAATTTAAGGTTATTATTATTGGGAAAAAAAACTGCCTTCGGGCAAAGCGGGTATAGAATTTAATCGGACGGGTATAGGATTTAATTGGACGGTTTCTGTAGTATTTATTTATAATTTATTGACACGTGTGTTGACTTAGATTTTCTATTTCAATAGGATGAGTATAACATTCAAAAGTTATCTTTCAGGATGGCAAGTATTTACTCTATTAATTTAATCAGTTTTTTCTTTATGTTTTTTAAACAAATGTTTAAATTCGATAAGTACAACTTCTTTTAAACATTTTTTAATAATGGTAGGTAAGTAGTCAATTATTTTAATCATTCATAACTTCATATTTGATTATCAAATGCACGAAATAAAATTTTGTTAATCTTACCCGCTTTGGGCTCCCTGGTAGGGCAAAGCAGGTTTTTCAAATCCTTGAAAATCTTGATAATAAATAAATATCGGGTTTGAAATAATTTTTATTTTTAAGTTCAAGAACCCTTCTAGTAAATAAAACCGAAATGGTTGCGATTAAAATCCAAAAACTACAATTTTCGAGCGTTCTTCGAAAACCTACCCGCTTTGGGCCACCTTCCCCTACATACCATGACTCAATACAAGTTTTAAAGGATGCTACTAGACCCCCTATTACACATTTCGCGTAAAATTCCTTGACTTCAATTTTGAAAGGGACATATTTTAAGAAAAATGAACGGATAGTTCATGTTATCGTGTATGAAAGAAAAGTTACAAAGTAAACATATTTTTTGTGTAGTTTTTAAGCAAAAACAAGTTGAAAAGAACTTGACCATTATTTCCTTCTGTTTTCCCCAAAAGTTTTTCTGTATTATCTGTACAATGTTATCATAAACAAAACAATTATTTAAACATCATTTAAACATGTTTCTGAAACCTACTATAATTGTGAAATGTTATACATATTTCTAAAAAAAAAAAAAAAAAAAAAAAAAAAAAAAAAAACTTTTGTTGAAGATGCAAAGTTCTCGGCGCTGAAAATTCAGTTGTGATCCGAAGCACATATGGGCTGACGGTAAAAATCATGCTAATTAACTTCAATAATCATCTGCACAAAAGTTTGCTCACTGGAGCGTACATTTTAATCACTTAGTTACTATGAAAGGTTCTGAGAGCAAAAAGTGAAAAATAATTTGAAGATTTTAGAGAAGGCCTTTTTGGAAATGTAGCGGACTAAACAAAGGAAGTTGCTGTATCCAGGCTTGCAAGTTTAGCGTGGTAGCACTCTTGTTAGAGCTAATAACACGCACAGTATAGATTTATGTTGCCCCCGGTAACATAATTAAGTGTTATTTTTATATTTTGTAACAGATTCTTTCTAGATTCTTTGACGTGAAAAATCTTACTTTGTTACATCTTGTTTGCTGCTGCTTAAAGTACTTTTACGGTCAATGAACAAACACTGATTCTTGAAATGGCAGTAAAACAGGCTTAAAACACGCTTGAAGTGCTTTCTTTGTCCTTTGCGACTGGAATTTAAAAATATGGGCTTAAATTCAAAATAACAGGAATAGGTATAAAGTAAATACACGTGCCTTAAAAAGATAGATGAAAAGGAATACAACCACTTTAAATTCAAAATAAATATGGAATGTACGCATACATTTTCTCTCTCTCTCTCTCACACACACGAACTAAAAAAAAAATCTCAAAGGTGAAAAATGCAACAAAGAACATTTTGGAGCAACGGAAGTCTATTTCAGAAGACACTATATAATTTACTTTTCGATTAATGTTTCAAATTGTACTTTGACAACACACAAACTGGATTGCAAAAGAAAATGAAGCCCCGCCAAAAAATAATAATCTCTAAATTTTGCATGAAAATTCTTTTATACGAAATTTTTAAATGATTACGTTTTCTAAGCGTTTATTAATCTGGTAGCAGATTTGGAAGGTTAAACTATTGAATTTTATTCTAAAGACACAAAGACACACCGGTTGCGTTGTCAAGTACAGATTAAAAAAAAATGTACTTGACAACGCACGACAACGGAATTTGAATTGATTTTTAACGTTATTCATGTGGAAGTGACAGAAGATTTCAACAGAACTAAAAATACTAAAAATATAAGAATATATAACACATCAAACGACATGTTTCACTCATTAAGACGATGGTATGAAACATCACCTGTCTTGCTTCTCACCTTTTAGAGTTTTTTGCTGTTATGGGGTTTCAGTTTTCGAAACTTTTTTTTTTTTTTTAATGTTTTTCGATTTAACCTGTGATGCGATAACAGAAAAACGAGTTATATGATTGCGTAAGTAGTGCAGACTTAACAAGCAAGAATTTTAGTGCGATATACAAGAATGGTAAACGACCATAATAGTGATCATCACCTAACTAGTTTCATACCCTTTTTTATTGTTCCCATCTGGTTAGTTTTTAACTAATGTATTTAAAACCCGCGATATATATATATATATATATATATATATATATATATATATATATATATATATATATATATATATATATATATATATATATATGAAATCGGTTAAAAATCGGTGTTTACAAGGTAAAAAAGACTCTTCCTATAAGTTGAAATCGTTAAAATGTAGCCTATATTAACCGGGCTACAATAAAATTGGAATGAATTGGATGAATAGTTTAGGTGCTACGGTGGAACATACGTAAATACAAACAAACATAGACAGCAAAGATAATAAACCTTTGTTTTGGCTTTGCCGTAGTCAGGTAATAAAATATTAAAAGGGTCGGATTAAAAACAATGAGAACACACGGGATGACAAATACAAACAAATTTTGCACTACTGAAGGGGCTCAATTTCGCCCTTAAAATAATTTAATTCGCAATTTGTGTTTAAACTATTATGTTTACTGGTTATACTCGTATTTACGCAGACCTAATTTTCTATTATTTTTCATAACGTAATAATTTATGTTTACAGTGAGGAAACTAAGAATTGTTGTAATAAATGGGATTAAAAGTACTATTTATTTAAAACATTTTTCTTAAATGATCATTAAATTACTAAAGACATAAACGCACAAACCTTAACTTCCTCATTTACAAACTAAATTATTACATTTAAGCAAAGTACTTTTGGGTGATAATGGCATTGAGAAAAAGTTACCGAACCCTTTTTAGTCAGGAACCTAAACAGATTATCATGATTTTTACACATTTATGTACTGTTAGTTTGTCTATACTACTTCAGAGAAAATCATAAATTGTAGGGGAAAAACAAAACATTGCAATGTTATAATATTATTCACGGGCTGGAACTATACAGAATTATAACATTTAATTTGAAAAAGATAAAAACAATGCTTGAAAATAATTTCCAAACGATTTTGCTATCAAAACTTTCTAAAAATCAAGATCTTAAAATATTTTAACGTATATAGTAAAATAATTTTTCTTATCTTAAAAACTTTTGACCTTTACGTAACTTTAGGGTTAAAATCAATAGATAAAATAGAGAATCTTTTTTTTTTTGATAAATAAATTAAAAAAAAAAAAGAAAGAAAAAGCTTTCCTGTTTTTACTGATTTTGATGCAGTGTCAAAAGAAAGTTCTGTAAACATCCTGAACAGTGGCAATTCATTTAAGATCTTTTGTGATCATTTGACGTCATGCTGTTCGAACAGGAAATAATGATTTTTTTTCTTCTTTTCTTGAAGCCATTTTTGAAAAACATAATCGTTAAAGAATTTTAGATTAAAGAAAGGTTTGAAGAAGAAAAACATTTTTAGGTTCTTTCTGAAGTTGTGCTTTTTAGAAGTTATTGTGTTTCGAAGAGAGCAAAAATAAAATATTTGCTTCGCCGTTTTAACTCAGATATATATAAATATACTAGCAGTACCCGCACTGCAATGCCCGTGCTACAGATTTAAAGGAATTCCCTTGAATAAGTAAAACATATATTGAAAATACAAGTTTGTTGACAGTATAATTACAAAAAAAGAGCCTTTGAATCATTTTGTTCGAAATTTATGACAGCCTAAAATCTATGAAAAAATTTACCTACCCTGCTTTTTCACCAGTTTACATGCGTGCTACACAAACTCTAATTAGCTCAAACTCACAAAAATACTGGAAAGTATTAACAGTCGAACGTACGTTTAGCTTCCAAAATTTCAAGCTTCCAGTATGATAACATTGTTTGCAATTGCAGCATAAACATGGCAATGCGTCTGACAAAGCTGATCCGTGCGCTGATCACTCTTTTAGAAATCCTAGATCCTCAGGATTTTGATCGCTGTTGCTAAATATGTTAATAGGTTAGTTTTAAAGGCATCTCTAAACATCTTTAAAACTTCATCCAACTCGGAGATAATCGAGCTGTGGCGATTTGAAAAATCAGGTCATTTGACATGGAATGACTGATAATTGAACCTTATTTCTGGTAATTTAAACTTCGACTTTTAATTGTTAGATATTCTATGTACAGGAACCATCATGTAAGGATAATATGACGTATTAACTTTCTAAAAAAAGCTTTTTACTTGATAATAATATTCGTAAGCGTTACAGGGGAGATTACGAGAAAAGTTTTTAGAAATTTGGAACTTCACATTATTATACATAATAGTTCCTTCTATTGAAATATACAGAAAATACAAACGCCTCAGCAAATACGGGTGCAGTGCGAAGGTATAGATGGACATTACCGATGACTGACATTGCTTTAACTGAAAATTATGTGTCAGTCACTGGTTACTATGTAATAAATTATTACAGCATGTATTATCGTGTATTCATACGTAAATGATGCAAATAATATTCTTTTTAATAAGTGAGGTACACTGTTATTTACATGGTAGTCATTATTTAAATTTAAAATAATTCGCAGACTAACGGACGTATTAACTTCCGCACAAGTCAAGAAAGTAAATATTTTTTACACATAGCATGTCTCTACGTTTACTGGACACACATTTTGCTCTTATCATTTAACAAATAGGGTAGAACGAGACACGTTTACGCAGTGCCCTTTTTTCAAAACGAATACAGGGTGTCCCAAAAGTGGCCGGTCACTTTTAAAACGCAATAAAAACTAAACGGGTAGAGATAGAAAGACGCAGTTTGTTGCAATAGGCTTAGTACAACAGTAAATTTTACATACAAATTTAAAAAATAGTTACAATTTTCGACAATAGATGGCGCTTCATGTATTAAGAGGAAGCTTTAGGTGTATCTATCTGAAAATTTACTGTTTTTTCAAGCATATTGCGAATAAACGGTGTATTTCTGTCGCTGCCCGTTTAGGCTTTATTGATTTTTCAAACATACCGGTCATTTTGGAGATCTTACAGACTGCGTTTTCTTATATACCTTTTAAACTACCTGTAACGCCATCTGTTGAGGAACACCGTAACTATTTTTAATGTTTGTATGTATAAAAAGTTGCTGTTGTCCTAAGCCAATTGCAAATTGCAACAACCCGCGTCTTTCTATCTCTTCCCGTTTAGTTTTTATTGATTTTTAAATGTGACCGGCCATTTTGGGACACCCTGTAAATGGGGAGCCAATAGTCATAACATATTGATGCTGCTCCCTAGCAAATATCATCGCAAGTTTTTGAGCATCAGTCGAACTTCGGTCTAGAATGCAGAAAGGATAATCTGTTTTTTACGGAGACGAGTAAATTTTCAGTTGAGCGTTTTGAAGCTTATTGTGAATAAATAATACTTAGTTAAGAAAGATCAAAGGTATAAAAAATAGCAGAATTTTATCCTTTTTTGAGAATTGTATTTGCATGAACTAAAATGTTATTATTATTATTATTTTTTTTTTTTTTTTTTTTTTTTTTTTTTTTTTTTTTTTTTTGCACGTTAAAAATTAATCCAAACTTGGCGACGGGGCAAGTTTACTCTTTGAAGTCTGAGCACCTTTACGCACGTTCTTACTGCGTCTTACTTCTGAACGTGCCCTGATGCTTTTTTCGCTCCGAACTGTTCCAAAACTTTTTAGTTCAAGCTATTTGATTTTGAAAATCACCATTTAATTTTTAATTGAGTTACAAATTCGTACCTTATAACTTACAATCATGTAGAGCTGTCTTCATACCCATTCAGCTTTTACTTTATACACTATTCAGTCTGTAATAAATTTGCTTTATATTAACGATGGTAAGACAGTCTGTTCAAAACACTAACAGAACCACGTTAAGCGTTAAAATAAATATGCGTAAACTTAACGGTTACAAACACAAACTGAGAAACAACTAAATGTACCAATTTTGACTATTTTAGCGCGGTTTTATAAAACTGCAATGTCTAAAATTTCCTAAGTTAAAACACAAAATTTAGAAAATTCATTGAAAAATATCCGCGTAAGCGTGTCCCAGTCTACCCTATACGATGCGCATAGCAACATTTTTAGCATTCGTAAGACAGAGAAATTTCGCTGAAGAAACAATTGCTTTACTTTCGAAAAATTTTCTCACCAACAATTTCAATTCCCTTTAATTTTGTAATGTTTGTTTTGATGAAGGAATAATTCAGTTACAGAAAAAATTTAAGGACTAGGGCATAAGGTTATTTATCTAAGAACATTTTACCTTCTCACATCATTAATGCACTATAAGATCATCAAAATACACCTAAATTTTAAAAAGTCACAGATTTATAATCTTCTCTATTATTGTTTCAGTAATGTGCCCACTAAGTTTCACACGTATCATTAATGGGTTCTCCTAAATTGGGTGAGTTAATTATTTATGTTTATTCCGAAAATTACCGATTTTTTTCAACTTGTGTTTCACTAATAAAAGCTGATACCTCATTAGTGGTACATTCACATAAAATACATAACAGTTCGAATCCAGTTTCCAAAATGTATTACCGCAAGGTTTTCCTACATGAAAACATATTTTAACTGGCTAACTGTACTTTACATAGAGTTTCATTGATTTCCTTTCCTTTATCTCTTTTTTAAAAGTTTATAAATAAACATTTTTCTTCCTTTTTAAATTACAGATGATGAATAATCATTGTCTACGCTGCATAGTGTGAACACACATTCACACATTTAATTAAAAACAAACGTTAATGATTAATAGCGTTTCTCAGCTTGTCCTGAGAGAGATGAAATGAAGACCGTTAAGAAATAACAGATTAAAGCAAAAACGAAGGGAAAAAAATCCCTTTTTTTTCATAAAAATAAATAGCTTTCTTAGCAAAATTTCGCGTTTCCGCTTTTTAAAATGGAAAATCGTAATGAAAGGATTTCATTTTTACCGATTCTACGAAAATGACTTTCTAAAAGACTTTTTACTACATAAATTACGTTTCAAGTCATTTTACGTTTTTTTTTTATGTTTATTTTTCGGAAATATTTTAAAGCGCGTAATGCACAGAATATGAAAGAAAAAAAAATCATGTTTATTCATACTCCACTTCTAGTTTATTAAGATGACTGCGATAAAAATGCTTTCTTTGCCCTTTTAACTAACGATCTATCTTATTGCACTAGGTGTTAGTTTACTTGACATGAAACCGTAGAATAAAATAAAATACGACTTGTTATTTTTCTTGAAACGATTAACTTAAGAGAGATCAAATAGTTTTTGATGCTTCAGTATATACTAATCGAAAAGATCTTCAGTGTGATGTACGAGGTTTGGAAGTTTAATAGTGGCAACTAGTGATGGGCATAATCGAGTTCTCATAATCGAATCACTCGATTATTCAAGATCATTCGAGAACTCGATTACGACGAGTTCTCGATTATCGTATCTCGAGTTCTCGATTACCACTTTTCGAGTTCTCGAGCGATGAACTTCTCGAGTTCTCGATTACCACTTTTCGAGTTCTCGAGCGATGAACTTCTCGAGTTCTCGATTATCATTTTCCGAGTTCTCGAGCGATGGACTGTTCGAGTTCTCGAATATCACTTTCCGAGTAATCGAGCGATCAACTGCTCGAGTTCTCGATTGCCACTTTCCGAGTGCTCGAGCGATCAACTGCTCGAGTTCTCGCTTTGAACTTCTCGAGATCTTGAGTTCTCGAGATGTTGAGTTTTCGAGATGTTGAGTTCTCGAGATGTCAATCACTCGAGCAATGTATTTTTCGACCGATTTAATAATCGAATGAACCTCTCGATATAGTTGACTTCTGATAGGGGTGCCCACCTAGAAAGGGAGGGGGGGGAGGTCATGGCGTAGCCTGTGCCATTGACATTTTTAGAGGCGGTGTTTTAAGGGGTATTTTTCATTTTTTGGAGGGCTCTGCGATATTGAGGGGGGTGCGTCTTTGACCTCAGGGAGGTACCCCTGCTTTTGAAGTGTTTCAGTTGCAGGGGCGTATCCGCCATTTAGGGGGTCAGAGGGCTGGCTTTGAAAAGTTAATGATTTTACTTATGAACGGGCATGGTTTCTGTTGGCTTCCGAAAAAATTTGCATTGTACTCTTCCCCCAGAAAAATTTGGAGTGACTGACGGGCTGCGCTGAGGTGCCCACAGGGAAGGTGGTTCATAGCGCTGACTGCGCCACTGAAATTCTTAATGGATGTTAGCCTTTTTTAGGGAATATCCTTCTTGAGGGGAGAGGGTGTTTTGAGGGCTATTTTTCTCTTTATCGGGGGGGGGGAAGGAGGTCTCCGCGATATTGAGGGGGGTACCCTTGACCTCAGGGCGGGTGGGTACCCCTGCTTTTGAAGTGTTTCAGTTGCAGGGGCGTATCCGCCATTTAGGGGGTCAGAGGGCTGGCTTTGAAAAGTTAATGATTTTACTTATGAATGGGCATGGTTTTTGTTGGCTTCCCAAAAAATTTGCATTGTACTCTTCCCCCAGAAAAATTTGGAGTGACTGACGGGCTGCGCTGAGGTGCCCACAGGGAAGGTGGTTCATAGCGCTGACTGCGCCACTGAAATTCTTAATGGATGTTAGCCTTTTTTAGGGAATATCCTTCTTGAGGGGAGAGGGTGTTTTGAGGGGTATTTTTCTCTTTCTTTGGGGGGGAGGAGGTCTCTGCGATATTGAGGGGGGTACCCTTGACCTCAGGGCGGGTGGGTACCCCTGCTTTTGAAGTGTTTCAGTTGCAGGGGCGTATCCGCCATTTAGGAGGTCAGAGGGTTGGCTTTGAAAAGTTAATGATTTTACTTATGAATGCGCATGGTTTTTGTTGTCTTCCGAAAAAATTTGCATTGAACCCTTCCCCCAGAAAAATTTGGAGTGACTGACGGGCTGCGCTGCGGTGCCCACAGGGGAGGTGGGTCATGGCACAGACTACGCCATTGAAATTCTTAGTGGATGTTAGTCTTTTTTAGGGAGTATCCTTCTTGAGGGGGGGCGGTCCTGATTTTAAAAGGTGTGCCAGCACACTTGAGGAATAGATACCCTTGCGAACTAAATGGTGTTATTATCAAATAATTGTCTCTCGAATGTTTCATTCGAATATTGTTATAATTGAATGTATGCTGTCGAATGCTTGTTTATTAAAAGATCCTTTGGGATGCTTTGGTAGTCTAATGATATGTTTGTTGGAAGTGAAGGTTGGGGGCGCTAATAAGGTTCTAACTTGAGAGGCATTAAAATTATATTTCAGGTAAAAAGCGGAATACTTAAGTTGAAAACCTGTGGGGACGTCTTCCCCCTTACGTCCACCTTCGACTATACCATTGGGTAATGATACAAGTGTAACAAGTGTTAACAAACGTTTTACAGTCCAACTATACACATTACTGCAGACACGTGTTTCGGGGTTCCAAGGAACCCTTTTTTTTCAACGCAAAATGAGATTGTGGATGTAGGGACATTACTGGATGTCTTCAGGGACCATTCATTAATTATGTAAGGGTCTTGAGGGGGAGGGGATTGGAAAAATGTCTATATTTAGGGGGGGGGGCGCTTCAAACCCATTCTTTTGCAATATTTTCCAAGTCGATGTTTTACATTTGAAATTGCGCGGTCAAGTGATTTGACAGGGATTATATATTTCATTTGCGTCTGGAAAATAAATAACGTATTAGGATAAGCTGTTTTTAATTTGTTTTACAAAGAATGAATAATGTTAAACATAATAAAAGAATCGCACTATGCATGGCATGTTTTATTTTTAATTAGTATCGCATCATATACAAAAAAAATGTCGAAAAAACATTCAGTGTAAATTCCTACTTTCTAGTAAATATTTAATTACACAAAAAAGTTTAATTTAATAATAGTAAATTTAATTTCGATTCCAGTGATGTTAGATTCGTTATTTTATTATTTTGAAAAACGAAATGGAATCTTACGTAAGAATAGGGGGAGGGGTTTGAAAAATCTTCCGTACCCTTACATGGGGGCAGGAGGGTCAAAAATTGCCAAAATCATCCTTACGTAACTAATGAATGGCCCCTTACATGCAAAAGCTTACTATTTTGTTGAAAAAAGAGCACCTTAAAACTCCAAAACAATGTTTCTGCAGTACTCTGTATATTTGGGATACAAAACGTTTGTTATTTCATGTTACTTCTTGGCAAAAAGGTATTTATTTATTTCTTAATAAAATAAGTTTTACTTCTGTAGTTTCTAACTGTAATTCCGTCTTATGGGTGCAAATAAGTTTTGACACAAACAGTGGGATTGTAATTTTTAGGAGATTTTGTCTCTTTTGGGGGTATTGCTCTTGGGGAAGAGCTTCATAGGTGTCGCGCCTTCGCTCTTGGGATGGATAGATTTGGAACGATTTTAAAATCGAATGATTGCTTTTCGCTTGCTTTATTCGAATTTCGAATGGAGTTATAGTTGAATGTTTGGCGTCAAATTTTCGATAATTGAGAGATTTCATAATAATCGAACGATATTTTTCGAACGAAAATTGTTAATTATCATATGAGCGGATTTATGGAGGGGCATGCGTTGTATGAGTGGCGGATACAACGGGAGGGTCATGGGGGTCATGACACCCTCCCTCCCACCCTAAACCTACAGTATCCGTATGCATTGTGCTCAAACACTTCATGCATGAAATGCAAACGATGACAGTATCTTTTCATTTCATTAATTATTTTTTAAAGTAAATATTTGAACTACTACTTCGTTTCATTGCTCATGAAATTAATTTGCAACGTTTATCTCCAATTAGGTGCCTTATTCCTAATCGATTTGATGCTTTTTATTGACTCCCAAACACGTTCAGACATTTTTCGTATCAAAAATGGGAATTTCGTTCATGGGGGTGGGGGGGGGGGGGCTTTCTTCAACACTACCTCCCCCCCATAATGGTTTTCTGTATCTGCCCCTGGTGTGATTCGGCGGTGAAATCTTGAAACAAAGGGTAGAGAAACGCTTTCCACACTGTTTTGAACTTGACAGTTATTAAGATTAAATATGTACAATTTTTATTAAAAAGTGAGTGATAATGATAATATGGGCGGGTCTTTGGGCGACACTAGCAGGTTTAAACTTGAGAGCTGTTAAACTTAAAAATATATTGAACTAGTATTGCACAAACTGTGTAATTGAGAATTTAAGGTGGTCTTAGCTCGTTTTCGGATCATTGTTTCTTATGGGGGGGGGGGGAGGTGGAATTGTCATAAGAGGCGCGCCATTGCTCACAGGAACAGACGAACACCTCTGTCATTCTATAAGGTTTCAGAATCAAATAATTGCTTCTGAAGTGCTTTTTTTTCGGATGGGGTTACTCAGAGAGCACACTTCGTTGAGATAAAGGTTTTAAAACGATTGTTAACGCGTGACAACCATGTCAAAACGTTTGTGAAACGTTTTAACGCAATGTGTTTATAATGCAGTGGTGCCCATCCCCCCCCCACCTGGCGATGACAATCATCCCTCAAATGCGACGAAGAACCCCCCAGAACGAGAGCCCCCTAAAATAAGACGAAAAGCCCTCTTATAAGTTACCCTCTCTCTTCAAAACTTCAATGGCGTGGTCTGCGCCATGGCTCTCCCCCCCCCCCCCCGCCCTCTCTCTCGTGGGAACCATTGTATAATATACTGCCTGTTGTCGAATGTTCGGTTATCGATCGTCTCGGATAATTTGAAAATCCAATACGTAATCTGCTTTTCAGAGAAACTTGGTAATCAATTTGTCTTTTTTGAGGACCAGTGCACGGAAAATGAAGCGCAGCTACGAAACCTTAAATTCCAAAATGGACCGTCGCGAACCAAAACATTTTCAACAGTTTTCCCTCAACACACTTTACAAAAAAAAAAAAAAAATTCATAAAAATCAGCACATCAATTGACTCCAAATTTTTAAGTTGAGTAAATAATATACTAATCAACATTTATGAAAATATAAGGAATATGACATTAAAAATATAAGGAATATGACATAACCAGAAGCGAGTAAAACAAGAAAAACATTTAAATTCAACTACGCACGCAAAAATAAATGCTACGCACACAAGAAGTCACAAATATCTTGCGCATGGAATTTAAAAAAAAAAAAAAAAAACAATAATCTGTATAAAATATAATTTTTATTTAAAAAAAAGGGTCGAAGAGTGGAAGCTAAAACTAATCCCACACGACAATCTTCAATATTTCTTTTTAATGCATTCAGAAACATTTCAACTTCACTCCCTGCGCTTTTAATTACATATTTAAGTCAGCGAATGAAAAGAAAAATAAAAAAGAGCGAATCAAGAAAGAAAAAAAAAAGTCATGAACTTCAATGCACTTCAAGCCACACTTGTAACTTTCAATGCGCCGGGAATCCCAATCTTCTGGAAAACGCAGCCAGAAATATTTTACCCTCCCAACTCATGTATCAGTCAGATTAATATAATTCTACTAACAAGAACACACTCACACACACAAAAAAAAAAGCAAAAGCAATAAACAAGAATAAATGAGTCCTTTTGCGCAGAGCAACGATTCCCCTACTTGTTTACATAATTAACTTCATGTTTGAGAGATCGAAACCGCGCGCGTTTGAAATAATCACGTAATATCTGAGAATCATTACTTTAAATGCATAGCCGTTCGAATAAATCACTCAAAATGATTGTAAAAAAATAAAAATCGAGAAATCAACCCGTTATTGAGATCGAAGGGAGAGGGGGTGATAGCGTATCATTTCAATCACTCCGGGGAATCCCCCTGAAGCCACTAAGAGTCAAGGGACCGTTGCCAGGTTTTTAGCCGCCCCCCATAAACTTATAAAAGTTTATACTACTCCAAGCCGGGTCGTCCAAATGTCGGGCTCCTAGTTTCTGATAAGCTAACAGTAGTGTTGAGAAGCAATGAATACAATAACTTCTAAAAGCCAGGAGGGTTCGCCCCTTATTATACCCCTAAATGATTGGCTTAAAGGCACGTTCCTATTTTGAGCGTACCCTGCCAAAACAACTCGGGAATTCAACTGTTCCAAAAGTTAAGGGTATCCCCCCATCCCCTTTCGCTGGGCGATATGGCGCACCCTATCAAATGTTACGGGGCATCCGTCTAGAAAGAGCTCCCCCCAACTCCCGAAATAAGATTTAAAAATCTCTCAAAAAATCACTTCTAAAAATTTCAGTTTCGCAGGCTGCGCTATGGACCCCTCCCCCCTCCCGAAAATGAGATTTAAAGAACCCTCTCAAAAAACTAGACCTCAAAATTTTAGTGGCATTGGCTGCGCCATGCCCCCACCCCTTCCGAAAATGAAATAAAAAACACTATGAAAAAACCGGCCAATGGCGCAAGTTGCAACATGCCCCCTCCCCCTTTTTAGTAAGCACCCCTGTAGCAGTAAACTCAATTCTGGAAAAGCACAGAAAATGAACTACTTGAGTACTCGATTCAAACGTCTCGAGATCTCGATTTGAAACATCTCGAGATCTCGATTAAAAACATCTCGACATCTCGATTCAAAAGATCTCGAGAAGTCAATCGCTCGAGTACTCGATTATAAAGATCTCGAGAAGTCAATCGCTCGAGTACTCGATTATAAAGATCTCGAGAAGTCAATCGCTCGAGTACTCGATTATAAAGATCTCGAGAAGGCAATCGCTCGAGTACTCGATTCCAAAGATCTCGAGAAGTCAATCGCTCGAGAACTCGATTCCACAGATCTCGAGAAGCAAATCGCTCGAGTTCTCGATTTCAAAAGATCTCGATTATCAATCACTCGAGTGATCGACTTGAAAAGTTCTCGATTATCAATCACTCGATTATCAGAAGTACTCGATTCCCGAGATCTCGATTATCAAAAGATCTCGATTATGCCCATCACTAGTGGCAACTATTTAATTGCATGTACTGCAAAAGTAATTTACAAACCACAAAATTTCAGTCCTTCAATTTCGTCACCAATATTGTGTATAGCCCATTTCCAAAGAAATGAACGCCTAAGGGTACAAGTAGCAGCGCTTCCAAAGATGAAAGAACCATTTTTTGACATTTGCCTCGCAACTATTTGAGAGATTCTTGTGAGAGTATACAGCTCCATTTGAACTATCAACAGAACAGGTGCTGTTACCGGTGTCCTACGTTTTTCACATCTTTGGAAACGGGCCTTAAACTATATTGGTAACTATGTTAAAGGGCTAAAATTTGGTCGCATGTATTGCATTTGCATTAGATGTAATTAAATAGTTCCCACTATTAATTTGCAACCCTCGTAACATTCGTAAAGATAATGTTAACTTATTCAGGCACAGTGGCTTCATTTGAGGCCATCATTTTTAAAACCCTTTTTAAGCCTATTGTTGACTGATGTCCTGTGTCCGATGGCAGAAAAAAAATGGTGGCTTCAAACCAAGCCACCGTGCTTTAAAATATTAAGGAATAACTTCATCTGCCATAGTAGACCTTAATGATTTTACATGCGGCTACCGGCGGAAATTACAATATTTAGTTTTTTAAAGGCTGTTATTGCATATTTTAATTGAAGAAAAAAGACATAAGACAACGCCTTATCATTGAGTACATGTATATTTAAAACGTTCCTTCAAGCATATTTTACGCCGTGAAAGTCGAAAATACCCGTAAAAGTACTATTTTCACAATTGTATTTTATACTTAAAACACAAACTTCATCGAGAAAAATGGGGTAAAAGAAGGTTTTAGAATTTAATTCCTGCAAAAATGCAAATGAGCAGTTTCAGATGTTGAAAAAAAAATAGCTCTAGCTGTTAGGTACAATAGCGAAGTTTCATTTTAAGGGGTTACAGTGCCTTTCAAACATTTTTTTTTTAATTTAAGTAAATTTTATGTTTCTTTGAAACCATATCATGCATACTTATTTCTTAACCAATAGTTTATTTTCAAAATTTAAAAATATTGCCTACTTTTTTAAAAATTTAAAAAATTGAAGAAAATTTAAATTTTTTGAAATCCCGAAGGCTTTTTTATTTTTGCACTAATTAATAAATTTTTTTTTGCTAAACGATCACTATAATCATCTCTAAAAATCTGTGCATTCATTTGCTTATGAGTTTATTAGAAAAATATCTGTGATTAATTATGTAAAATATCTAATATATAAATAGTTTTTTTTTTAAATTGGTTTTTAAAGGTTTAACATGCTCTAAACATTTGAGTAATTTATAAAATGCTTATCCAATGCACAATTTTGTCAAATATGTTATCCCAATTGCAAAAAGTATTACTTTAAAGCTGTATCTTGAATAGAAACAAATCCTTAGGGGTTCTAATGACATGAAAACACAAAAATATCATCATCGAGAAAAAGCAGTTTAAAGTTTTTCTTTTGCATAAGAATACATAGCGAGCATGGTCTAAAACCACTCTTAACTTTTTAAAAATTTGAACTAAAGCAATGAAACTTTTCCCCTGTGTTCAGAATAGTTTTTACTTTTGAAATAAGCAATAAAATTTTTTTTGATCGTTTCATCATTTTTGAGGTAATGTAACCCCTTAAAATAGCGGTCATGACATACATTTTAGAAAACGTTATTAAAAAGTATCGACGAAGAAAAGTACAACATTTAACTTGTGAAATCGCTTGATTGTGAGTAAATTGAACTGATGTTTTTTTTTTTCATCATAAAAGTACCTAGATTTTTAAAATATTTGTTTTCAAACAGCGTAACAAGCACATGTCGAAACTAGATTTGAGAACTGAAGATATTTATCAAACAATATTTCTCTCCCTTTGAACAGTTATATTGTAAAACGATCCTTTGAAAAGAAGACTTCTTTGAAAGATGACAAAATCTTCTGAAATTTTGACGGGTTTTTCAAGTAACAATGGGAGCAACTGAAAGTTGTTGGACGTAAAATTAAATGACATTTGAAGAACCAGATGTTCAGAAATGGTCTTTTCAAAAAAAAAAAAAAAAAAAAAAAACTCAACTGTATAAAGGCACATTTCTGGTCGCAATAAGGAAGAAGTCACTTTTACATTAGAAAAGAATGGGGAAAGTGGGAAAGTGAGGGGGAGTATATATTTGTCAGAAATAACAGCCAATAAATTAAACTTCGAAATAGGAAACTCAAAAGACATCATTTTGTTAAAAGACGACAAAGAATGCCACGACAGGAGCATCTTTCACTTTCACAAAGATAAAATAGAATTTAATATCACACCAGACTATGAAAAAATACAACAACTCATACAAGATAAATAAGTTAAAATAAGTTGTGAGGCTGACAAAATGTGTTTTTTTTTTTTTTTTTTTTCAATTCGTCAAGGCAGTAAAATCGTTATGGTTATACAACATGAATTATTTTCCAGAGAGAGTTAAATCTGCATATTTTATATTTCCTCGGAATTGCCTTTTCCATTGAAATGTGGGATAAATTCGTGCAATAACAACTTCAATGCATTTTTTGTTATACATAAATTTTTTGGTTATTAATTTCATTCGTAACACATATCAGATAACGCAAGTCTTTTTAATCGTATTTATTGTCGATCTAGTTCAACATAATAAAAAAGCGACGAAACTTATTTTTCAGTAGATGTTATTTTAGTTCTGTAGTCGTTAAAAATGATGTCACCCTTTGAGAAGGGAGGAGGATTCGGTAAATTATAATAGTTTGTAAGAAAGGGGGAGAGAGGGTGTACTAAGAAGTACGTTATACCTTCCGGTTGAAATAAAAGCATTTCCTTACAATATGTTTGTTGTTATAAACTATCTGTTATAGCGTGACGTGTAACAAGAGGCAAGATGACGTGTCATATTTACTGACAAAGTGGGGGAGTGGGGGGAGCAGAATCAAATATGCTGAAGAAAAAAGTGACATGATTTATTGACAGCACCTCACATAAAATAAGCACAGAATTACTCATGTTGCACATTTTGAATCCACTATTAAACTATGCACCGTTATAGTGTAGTTAATTTTCTTTTCTGAAAATATTTTCTTTATTGATTTACACGGGAAATATAGTTGAAATATGTTAAAAGTGACTGAATTATTATTTAATGACATTATTTTCATAATTATGGATGAATCAAAATAAACATATTTTAAAATAACTATATCTAACAAATTTTAAAACAATATATTGTAAAAACTCTATTGCGATTTAAGTAGCATGTCACAGAAAAAAAAAAAACTCATTTTAAAATAAAATAATTAAAATATTGGATCTCTTCAAAACGCAAGTACTTTGCTTCAGCGATAACTCCTTAATGCTACGAACATTTCTAAAATAATGACCTTCTTTCCCTGTGAATATTCAAGAGTGACTCTTACTCCTTTCTTGCTTGCGATATCATTTTTAATTTCCCAAAAGCTTTAACCGTCTCGTTAACTAAGGGCCAATTACTTTTCTTCCGTCTATCATAATTTAAGAAGAGGAGATTTTCTTAAGTTCTCAAATACACCTATTTAACCATCGTTCTTGGACATAAGCACAATAAATCACTTGGACTGACAATTTGTAGATCGTAAAGTTCAGTAAATTAGTAAAGCTTTGTATCAAGCGAGTTCTGTAAATGAAGAATATACTCGCAAGTGCTTGATGGTCGCTTGGTATAATTGGGGGAAACGGATTTGTAATTAATTACTATCGTAAGCAAAAATAAAAGTTAAGTTGAGCTAGAAACATGTTCGTCAATTAGATGGATCAGAAGGGGAAATTGCTCCCAAGGTTTTTAGAGCTTAATGTATTTTATATATATATGTGTATGTATGTTTCTGCTTTAACTTCCTGGAACGGAAAAGTACAGAAAGTAATGTCTCTCAAAGTTCAGATTAAATGTCAATTTTTGTTACCCCGTAGGAATGTTGGCTAGTTTTTTTTCACACGTCCGCATGCATGTGTGCCTACGAAGGTATGACTGAACAAAATGTCCATTTTTACTATAAACGAGTTAATTATCACGAGTTTTCTCTTGATAATTAACGTACGTACGTGTATGTATGCGTACGAAAGTGTCTCGCATAACTACAAAACGGTAAGCTGCAGAAGGTTGAAATTTTATATGTACACTCTTAGTGGGGTTTAGTGTTGTACCTCCTCCTTAGTGTGCATACGAATGTTTCAAAAATGGTGTTTACGATCGTTTTGGGGCAATTGGGTTCAATTCAATGCTGACGGAAGTACTGTTATAAAGTGGCGACCACTTAGCGACATATCGTCAAGTTTTTGTTGCAAAAATTGGAGATATATAGCCAAGTTGGTGAAAAAATAATAATGGAATTTAGTGTCAGTTTAGCGATATTTAGCAACATTCCCATTGCATCAACGTAAAAATGGTTAATATTCGGAAAATGAATCTCTAAAAGTATTTTATGCAACGGTTCGTGAAAAATTAGGGTGTAAGTATTTAAAATATTTTGTTCTATATAACGTTTGTGCAGTTTAAGATCTCAGATACTAACAAAATCATTAAATTCCTTTACATTTGAAAGAAAAATTATCTATGTTTACCATACTTTTTTATTTATTTATTTATTTATTTATTTTTTGAAGGAGAGACTAAAAATGTAGGAAGACCGCCTATATTGGACCACTGCTTAAATTGGACCGGGAGCTTAAAATCTAGCGTAGAGTTCTGTGCACACGCTACCGGAGGAAATACAAAGATTTGTCTTTGAAACCTTAGAGGATGAAGTTTCGTCACATTTCGATTTGTATAGCTTGAGGAACGATGTCATTTGCGATGAAAACGTGTTTGATCTTTTTTTTTTCTTTTTTTTTTGGGAGCGTGTATCTAGTAGAATAATTCTAAAATTTATGAACGGAGAAAATTGCTTTTATAGTATTATAAAGAGTATTTCAAGGGGATTGCAGCAATGTATTTATATGCATGATTGTAAATTTGTTGAAAAAGAATAAATAAAAGAATAAAAAATGGCGTGTTTTCCTTTATTGGATCGGAAAATTTTTCCTATATCGGACCGGTGGTCCAATTTAAGAATATGTAATTAAGAAAGCCTTTTTACTTGTCCCGTTATAAAATAAGTGTTTAGTGTAACTTAATAACGTACTTAGAATTGTTTTGAACATATTTTATAATTTTAATACTAATTCAGGAAATTCCTTTTGACTTTTTTGTTTTTATTTCAAGCACACTTTCTAGAAGCTGCCATCCATAAAACTACATGTTTATCCAATAAGCTTCAATTTCAGTTTTGTTAAATATATTTTTTCAATTTGACTGAAATTTGTGCTTGTTCACGTTACTTGTTGACAGGTTATTTTATTAATTACAAGGGCCGGTAGTCCAGTTTGAGAACATGAAATTCGAACAAACTTTTTAATTTTTTTACAGAAAATTGTTTAGTGGGGATATTTAATTGCACATTTAGGATTACTTAAAATATAAATCAAGTCTTATCAAAGCATTCACACTGGTTTCTATTAAGTAAATTGCTTAGAACTTCAATCTTATAAAGTAGATTTTTTTTTCTTCTTTTCTTTTTAGCCAGAAGAATCAATTTCAGTTTTGTCAGATGAAATTCCTTATATATATATATATATATATATATATATATATATATATATATATATATATATATATATATATATATATATATATATATATATATATATATATATATATCTTATAATTTGACTGAAATTTGGGCTCGTTAACACCTTTTTTAAGGCTGATTTCTTTATAAACTACAAGATACGTTAATTTTCATCATTCTTGATTTTAGAAGATGTCAAAAAGGGGAAATGTGGTTCTTAGGCAGTAAAAATAATGGAAAGAGCCTCCTTATTCCAGCACACATTAAGCATCGTTTACTGCCCTTAGACGGGGTCTTTTTCAAGCCTCTGTCCACATATTTCAATCGAACTCGTAATACGTGGATGCGAGAACCTCTAATGAAGTCAATTACCCAATATAAAATTAGAGAATTGTTAGGTGACTCTTATTGACAAATTGCAAGCGTGGCCAATATTCTGTGAATGGATTCTCTAGAAAAGAACTTGGACATGTTAGTACAATTGTGTTTAATGACAGCGACTTTGCAGCAACTGAGTCAGAAGTTTGTAGTCCTGATGAGACTACAAGAGTAAACATGCTACATGTTCAGTCTCAGCTGTTTGAGATGCACAAGAAGAATGTACGGATAAAATTAATGCAAGTTCCGATTAATCAGTGGTTAGTTCTCATGAAGTTAGCATCGTCGGTTCTATTGATGATTTTGTCAAGGTGGCACACATATTACTTTTGCATGAAAATAGAGCAGAAGAAGGAAACCTACTTCGGCAAACGTTCTATCGTCATCGCCACAGAAAAAAAGATACAAAGTAGAAAAAGCCGCAAAAGAAGGAGCAAAAACCGCATAAAACAACTGGTATTGCAATATTTGCCATAGAGATGAAGTGCAAAGCATGATTTAGTGTATCAACACTGCCCCAAGTTAGCCCAAAACAAAAGAAATTATATTTCAAATCCTGTAAAAAGACTGCACAGTTCAAATGCAAGTAATTATATCATTTACTGTTACGGTCCAATTTAAGAAGCCCATGGTTCAATACAGAGGCATATATTCCTAAATTGAATTTTTGCAACTTTGTCAAAATAATGTTTTTAAAAATTATCGTAATACTTACAGAAAATGCAAGTACCTATGGTGGTTCCTAATTAAATTTGGCCCTATTTTTTATTTTTGTTTTGATTCACATTTAGCGACACGGGCCTCTTGTTCTTAGGGGCTCCAATATAGGCGGTCTTCCCCTACGCATTTAAGAACTATCATATTTTAACGCGTGTACATAGATACACATGCAACTTTGAGTTATGAAAAAGCATTGATTATTTAGTAGGAGTATAAGGATTTAGTGTGGGGAACAGATTTTTTTTTAATATAATATGCATTCCTTCCACATCTGATTCGATATTATTATAGTATGAGAGATTTACCGCGTATCCCCGTTTAACCTGCAAGGCACGCGCAATTTTCGCGAACCTGCAATAACCTGCAATTTTCGTGAACGTTAGTCTTAGATGACTACTTCCAATTGCAAAGAAGAATAAAAAATTGAAGCAATAAAGAAAATCAGCGGAAATATTCTAAATTTAAAATTTTATACGGATCCTAGGAACTTATGTTTATTGAAATAATCTAAATTTAAATATAATTCCAACGCAAAAAATTGAAACAATTGCGACCAAAACTCAAGGAGACATTAGAGTTCTAACTTTTAAAGGACCGTGCAAGAGATGAGATTGGACCTTTCCGTCCTTTTGAAAGAGTGACAGGATGTAAACAAAAAACAAAAGATATACATTTTTTTTTTCATTGCTATTGAGACAAAAATGCAAATTTTATGCTACGACACGTAAAAACATATAAAAAAACTCGTACATTTTAAAGAAAAAAAAAACTCTATGCAAAAAAAAAAAAAATAATAATAATAATTAAACCCTTGTTAGGGGCCAACTTTTTGGAACTTGCAAAGCTTCTCCCCGAACTCTGTTTTTGCCCTTAGCCTCACTGATCGGTCACCAGGGCCGGATTTAGACTAAACGGGGCCCTAAGCTATTTCAGGTATGGAGCCCCTTTTGTAGTTTGAACAACGTTTCTCTCGGTGGTGTAAGAGACATTTTTAAAAATTATTTTCCCTTTACTATGTTTGTCTACTTCTCTGATACATACAGCAATATTTTTACTTTTTTAATCGTGTTTAGTTATTTTCCCTGATGTCAATTTTGAATTAGCCTTAAGAGAGGGAATGGTATCCAGAAAGTGACCTAGAACTACCCTTTAAGTGGAGTATAAGACTGTCCCCAATTGTAGGGAGACCCGAGGTCAAAATTTCCTCCCCCGGAGAAAATTTTGAAAAACTGAAATAAAATTCTGCATTTTGAAGCCTTATAAAATGTAGACGGAACCACAAAAATATCAGGACAGAAATAGGCAAACAAAACTTTTTCAAAGTTATATACTCTTTCGCAAATTAAGACAATACACATTAAAAATTGTTTTTGATTCCAGAAATAAATGATAGCAGTTGTCAGAGAGAAAGAGCGCGGGAAAAGAAAAGAAAACGCATTGTTACTTGCTCAAATTGGCGTTTCGGTACAATTAGTTTTTAATCCCCTCCAACCCACGCACAAATACAACAATGAATTAAACATAAAATGATCAATAGTAAAAAATGCTTCAAAAGAAATGGTGTACATATTTAGAAAATAGGTAAGGGTAAAAACAAAGTAACATACAGGCCATTTAAACAATACATAATTCATACACTTGACAAGAAATAAAATTGGATCCCACTTTGTTTAGGATTTTCCAAAGGACTATCTAACTCCTTTCAAGGACTCTAGAACAATTAAAACTATTTAACGCACTTCATTTGTACTTTCCAGTCTCTGATATTTTAGTACTGGATTGTAAAATTTTACTGTCCTGTTCTAACTTTGTAAGAAACAGCTATTTTAAACTTAAAAGAAAAAAGGAACTATAGATTTCTCTTGACAACTACTTCTCTTCAGTTGCAAGTTGGGCGCAAAACGAAACGAAATAGAGGTAATATTTTTTTTTCCAAGGCTGAAGAGATTGACAATATGCAGAAGAATTAAGATAAAAGCAAGCAATAAATAAAGAATTTCGAAAATACAGCATTCAATATTATAAAAATAGCAAGATATGAAACATGTGAGTCACAAAAATTTGTAATTTTTTTCAGTAACGTGAGAATTATGATTTTTACATTTTTTGTTCAGGATAAAGCAAGGTGCTGAATTTGACACATATTGGCATTTCTTCTCCCACTTGTGTTTTGTAGCCACACTATTCCAAATTTTCAAGGTTTTCAAGCACTAGAAATCAAGTTTTTTTTTTTTTTTTTTTTGAATGAATCATGCTAATTTCCGGGAGTCGGGGGCCCCTAAACTATAGCTTGCTTAGCTTTTACGTAAATCCAGGCCTGTCGGTCACACCTCCCCCCGCCTCATGAATAACTTCTCTCATTCAAACCCGAGGATTTCATTGAACTCACTTTTAGATGGCCTGACGATTAACGGAAAGGTTCCCTTTTCATTTTTATACACTTCCTGGCCGTCGATTATCATTCCGAAGCCACTTGAAACGGCATATTACATAAAATACTGTTTGCCGAGGAACAACAAGCAAAAGAACTGCCGTTCTCCTTGGTTAAACAACTTTAAAAGAGCAAGTCTTGTGCTTGAAATTGTTTTAAAAAAAAAAAAAACATAAACTAGGAGATAGATTATAAATTATTTTCTAATTAAAGTGAAAGATAAAAATAAATAAAGACATCCAGTATAAACAAACTGTTTACTTGTAGTTGTTGATGATGCAAACTTTGTCGAGTTTGTTTTGCCGCACCCTGTATTTATTGATATTGCAAATTATTACGATAAACTATCTATATTTTTGGGCTAGATTAGTCAGAATTTGTGATATTTACCGAAATTTTACTTCAGGACATATTACGTAACTGTATGGTAAACATTTGGAAGAATATACCACACCGTCATAATAAAGTTTGAAACAATTCCCTTCCGTAATGCATTAAATGAAAATCAATTTTTAGCGAAAATACCATATAATCACGTTTAAAGGGTAAAAAAAAAGTATTATCTAAAATAGCTGGGGGCAGTTCTAATATTGCGTGCGCAGAGCAATCAATCATGAATTTAGAAACTCGGCACCTTTATATTGCACTCTTTTAATAAGTTCCTCTTTTACCATGATTACTAACTCAAAAATTTTGGCTTGCTGCCAAATTCCCAGACATAGTGTGTTGCTTATTGAAGATGAAAGGGAATAGGAAATGTTCATCTTCTTAACTCCTACACACTTAAATTTTTTGTTGATTTACGACGCTTACTGAATTGTTCACTCATTCCTTGTTCTTGGAGCCGTAGGTCTTGATGTTGATTACAAAAAAGGAAAAAAAAAATCTGACATTGTACTGCATACTGAAATCAGACGAAAAATAAAACGTTTGAAAATTCATATATCACACACAAACGAAAAAAAAAATGCAGTAACTACATTTTACTGTATTTAAGCCAAAAAATAAAATACAGTTTTTTTCCAAAACACGCTGCTCATCGTTTTGTCACATATACACTTTAAAATATTTTTTATTATATTTGTCTGCAGTGGTGATATAGTGCAGAAAGTGCATGTTAAAAAAAAAAAAAAATATTTTCAAATAAAAAAAGAACAGACTTCAAAAAACGAAGAGGAACTAAAAAGTAAAAAATAATTGGTCATACTTGCATACGATTTCCTACCCAAACGTATAAATCAAATTTATTTTACAATTCCAGCACAAAAATCAACTAAACTAAACACCCAATTATAAAATAAACACTGATTTCAATTACTATACGATGAATTATTTTAATACCTAAATAATTATATACGATCTCTTAATTTTTAATAACTTTTTGAACTCGGAGCCTCCTATAAACTACTACCTAACGTAACTGAGTAGATTTAGTCTTAAAGACTTTCGCATTTTGTTAAATTAGTGTTTAACTCAGAAGTTGGTGGGTTGTCAGTTACGTCAGTCGGTTGAAAAGGATTTACGCGCCAAAAAAGAAAAAAAAATGCTGACGTTAATGTATGTATTACACTGCAGTTTAAGTTACTGTTGACAGTTCAAACTTAAATTTACAGCTGCTTTATAGAAATCGTCTTATGTGGGTAGGATGGCATTCACAGTTCACCATTCAACTTAAGATGTCTCCATAAATGATGCCACATATTTTTTTCAACATTTTAACCCCCCCCCCCCCAATTCTCTCCTTAGATATAAAGTGTCACACTTTACCTTAACCCCCTCCCCCCCGTTTGCCCCATGTCACACTGTATTTCATCAATATATTTATCGGGAGTTCCTATGCCGCGCTGTAGTAATAGCGCTGGTGCAACTTCTACAATTCATCACAGGAAATAATCCACATTTAAACATTTACTTTAAGGAACAATATAACGGTAAAAGCTTGAAAAGAGCATAAAAGATAAAAACTTGACTAAAAACGGATAAAAGTCGTTTACACACCCAGAGCTCGGAATCGTGAGCCTCCTACACGTTTGTTCTTTTCACTTTCACTTCTAGCGACAAGTTACTCAGTTCACTTCACTTCACAATCCTTTTGGTTCGCGCAATTGCATGGCTCTTTGTGCCGACTCAATATTTTTATAAGAAAGCGTGGTGTCACATTTCTTCTTACCCCTCCCTCCCCTACTCCCAAACTGTCACAATTTCATGTCCCCCCCCTCAAAGCGTAACCTCATTTGTGGATAGTCCCCTACTTTTGCTCTCACTCTGGATGAGCGAGTTGCACGATTCCTGAGGAAAGTCATCCCTTGTCTATGGAAAGGAGGGGGTAGTAGTTGTATATCTACGGTAAGGCAAACATAAAATGTGTTTGATTTCATAAATGCCTAGTCTTGCCTTCAACGGTCAAGTTAATTACTTTTTATGTTGTTTACTTATTTTTTTAACAGTTAAGTGAAATCTGGATTATAAAGCGCTGTGTAAAATCATTTGGTCCGCGCGTAAAAGCAGAATCGAAAAAGTGTGCAACACCAAAGCTAAAACAATATGTAACACCAAATGACGCCACTGCAACTACAGTATATTTAAATTAAACTGACATTACTCAGAGGATCATAGCTCCGGGTATACTGAGCTGATTGGAAATGGTTTCAAATGGTTTATATTATGTAGGATAGCGCTTAAGGATAAAAAAGCAAAGAAACAGCTCAAAAAAAAAAAAAAAGCAAAATGAAGTACTTTATTGTTTGAAAGTATACTCACAGCGAATAAATGATTTCATTTCAAGATACCGACATTTTTTTTACATAAAAGTCGTTCGCATTAACATAGATTTAAAATTAATTTCGAATCCGTTCAGTAAAACCGGAGCTAAGCGTCTTTGAGTACAGTCAGATAAATGTTATCCATCCTGTATTCTAGTTGCAACGTGTTCAAATGAAAGAAACCAAATGCAGTACTTTTGAGTAAGTTAAACTTTAAAACAGAATTATTACATTTTGTATTGTATATTCGTTAATATAGAGCAACTTATTATAAAAACTGAAAAAATGTTTCCTGGGTATGTTTATCAGGATAATTACCTCGGTTATGAATACATTTTTTTTTCATTAGTAATAGTTATGTAACATTTATTTGAATTTGAATTAATCATGAATTTCGTGCTAAACACGGTCAAAAAAAAAAAAAAAAAAAGAATAAAATAAATAAATAAAAAAATTCAAAAGCATCCACTTTTAAACTTATAATACTTTATCCGTAGACATTGATACATAATATGTAATAAAGTTTTGCAAAATAATAATTTTCCCAAAAATGTTTTCATGCTTCTTAATGCAATGAATCTATGAAACGTATACATTCATTTTCTGTTACACTTCTAAAAGAAATCGTGAATGAATTTTCCCTTAGAGATTCTTCGTGTGTCATATGCTTAGTGCTCTCCTGAGGGTAATTTTAGTATTTTTACTGCCCACCTAAAAAGATAAAATTAAGAAATGCTTTTGAAAAAAAATCGCATCGTGGGTGGCGTGTAAGATAAAAGAACCTACTCTCTGCATAGTAGCATTCCATTCACAATTATTTACTTTTATAAAACACTTGTCATTGTTCTGTTTCAAAAAATGAACTACGCTAAAAAATAAAATGAAAAAAAAAAGGATAGACCATCAGGTGCATTTTGATTTGAAAAAAAAAAAAAAAAAAAGGTTTGAAAACAAGTAGAAGGTACCGTATCCCTATTTTGCTTTATTAGTTAACACACTGATTTATTTATTTAACATTATTTTTAAATTTCTATATGTCTCACAGGATCTACTCAGTTGTACAGAAATAAATATTTGTTGGAAAACAATCAACTACTTCTAGAATTTCAATGACATCGAATCCGACTCATTTATATTGATATCGATCCGACTCCGAAACCTTGGTCGAGTTGTGAACACCGAACGAAAATGTCCGACTTTGAAAGCTGAACTTATAAAATCGACTGTCGACCTCAACTACATGACTCTGACTTCGAAGCCATGGTTAAAACAAGTGACTTAAATATATGTGTGAATTACCATTCTAGTTAATCACAAGGAACCATAATTGAATTATTTTTACCTGTATACTTTGCGCAAATCAAGGGAAGATTTAAGCAAAAAATTTGCAACAAATTACCAAAATTTGTTTTTTCAATTGTATTGTATTTAATGTTATACGTATTTGTTTTTTATTTATGTTACCTTTTTATTAATGTAATGTTTGTATTTATGTAATAACTGTATTTCTTTTTCGTTATGATTACAAAAAGAGCTCATGTGTTGTAGAAAGCCTAACAACACGACTGAGATTTACAAAACTTCCTTCAAATTCTAAGACATACTGGAAAATATACTTATTTAACCACCCCGAAAATTTAGTCTAATAAGAAAAATAACGATCGCATTTTAATAATAAAATCTGAAGTATCTAAGTATATTAAAACCAAAATTTCAAACTTAAGCCTGCTCCCAAAAAATTAAGCAGTATGGTTGCAAATTGATATTTAACTAATGTAAATTTCTAATGGTAAGTGAGAACAAATGAACTCTAATACTGAAGGAGAAACTTGTTAAATTAGTTCCAATGTACCCAAGATCATTATGCCATTAATTAGAGTCTGTCTTTAATTACGCAGAAGCGAATATCATTTGTAGAAACTAGTATCAGTAACTCCATGTTCTCCAATATTTACCTACAGGAGAAGGAAGCTTTAAATGTAATGAAAGTGAGTAATTTGCAGCACTAAGTAAACAGCACTGAGTGGTTCAACGCAAAATGAGTCGACGGCGAGATGGAAGAGTAATTCAAATTGCTTTAAGCTTCAACCTACTGATTGTAGAAGTGAAACTCAAGTTTTCCTAGTACTTCAAGGAAACGAGAAATTTAAGCAAATGTTAATTTTGAGTCAAAACGTGAATCCAAGGATCAAAATTTAGAACTTAACCAATTATTCAATCAATATGTATACACACACATTATATATATATATATATATATATATATATATATATATATATATATATATATATATATATATATATATATATATATATATATATATATATATATAGAAAATAATTATACAGACACGGAGAAAATATAATATATAAGAATATAATGTATAAAGACACGGAAAGAAAAATTAAAAAATAAATACTAAAGTGTACCGTAATGCCAGCGCAAAGCTGCTATCAACAAAAACAGTACAAACATATTCATGAATAAACAGTTAAAATAAATTAGAAAATGCAAAAAGCAAGCACATAAAAACAACACCAAAATGTTAAAAGGTGAACCAGGGACCGATACTTTTTCAAGGGAAGGACCAGTCCCTAAGTTCACGAGATTCTTTCTGTTTAGTAAGAGGGAAGGTCCCAATAACTTGCTACCCTCCCCGAGAGCCTTGGAGGAAAATAGAACATGAAAACATACCTGAAAATTAAAGAACGAAAGAGTATTCAGGCGAACCTTCAAAAGGAAGTAGCAAATACAATCAGAATGTAGATCTTAAAAAAGAAATGACTTGCACGTGCCAAGCAAAAATGTAGTTAAGACACGGCAGCAGCAGAACATGGATTTTAAAAACATGGAAATGAAAAAAACCTGGATTTGAAAAATCCTGGAGAGGAAATTAAAAATACTGGATCGAAAATTACATAAGAAATTTTCAGGATAGATCCCGACAGACCTTCATAGCTTAGGTGACCTTACAGCAATAATACAATTGCGCTGTACTTCACTCTGCTGGGTAATTCCTTACTTTTTTAATGTAACTTAAATAAATAGATTACGGAACTTTATTCTAGTCCAAAGAACTTTTCAATAAATTAAATTTTTAAGAGACGAAATCATTTTAGTTGCAGATAGTTTTAATGCTATTGATTTCATTAATCAAGCTGTTACGAAAAAACTTTAATAGAAATATTTGAATTCTATGAAATCAAACGATTAACATGGAAATGAAAGGAAAGTCGCTTATCAAAAAAATCAATATGAACTGAATTGTTTGAAAGAGAAATATTAAGATCAAGGAAATCAGGTTGTTTGATATTATCATTGGTGTGAATAAGTTCTAATTCAGTGGACAGATATTTTTGGAATCATATTATATTTGCATGTATTATGTAGATGCCATAAATTGCCGTTTATTTGTTTGTTCTAATTAGTGGCTTTCAATTTCATTGATTTATTTTAGGGAAGAAAACAAAGATATTTAAAAACAGTTGTAGAACCAGTAAGGATAATCCAAATCATGTCAGTCATTTAATACTTAAGTAATAGTTCAAAATGTATAAAAATTAAAAAAATAATAAAAATACTTTTAATAAACATATTTTTTCCACATTATTTTGCACTTTAATTAGTGACTACCTTTATCTCGGTTTTGTTTTCATTACAACAAATAAAGAATTTTCCACGACAAAACTAACAATCATATACACAATTGCTTTTGCAACCAACTTTTAATCAATGCATTTAAAAAACAATTAAATACTGTATAAAAGTAAATAATTAACAAGGTAATCACGAAAAATAATCCAAATATCCCCCAAAAGATTGAAAGCTGAAAATCTTAATCTGTACCGATAGAGAACAATAGGATTTCCAATTTCATACACAATATCGATCAGAAGGTTGGTTCCATCTCGATATAGTTTTATCGACCAAAAAGGGTCGATATTGAACACGTTGGGATTCCCATTTCAACTCATTTTGTAGGAAGATTGGGTCTGACTCAGAGTGATCAATGACAGCAAGTTTGGTAAATACTTGGAAAGGTAAAGAACTACGAAACTTGTGTTAAATCATCTGTGAAAAACGAAAGAAAATTAAGAAATCCGCCCAGCTCCGGAAAATATTTTTACTTCAGTCAGATAGTAAAGAAATGCAAAAGTGGTGTAAAACATGTGGTGCTGCATCTCTATGCATGTATTTTCCCCACAAAGGCAAGCTTTGTAATGCCTACATTTCTATGTATTCTAAATATATTACCTTTAATAGAAATATGGGTGCTAGTTTCTTATCATTTAAAAGATTAATTTTTTCAGATACCATAAAATGATTGAATTGCTATTATTTTATAATAGATTTATCTTAGAGTATGAGAAACAGGAGTGGTAAACATATTCTAAAGAAACTGCATTTTCTGTCTTTTGACCTTTTAGCAAAATATTTGAATGGAGATAATTATACTGATCGACAGACCCTCCGTCGAAAAAAAAAAAAATCAAAATGTTTTTTCACAAAATGCTGTAATAATTGGAATACAAAAGCAAAAATGCTGCTCCATTGCCGCACGTACACTTTAGTTAGTGAACCTTTAAATAAACCCTTCGACCAAAATTTTTTTATCAACAATTTTAAGCAATTCCGATGGATTTTTTTCTTTAATTCCTGCCCTTGAATAAGCAAACAACTATGAAACATTAATATTTCTACTGAAGAGTTTATAACTATTCTACTATATGGGTAGTTTATAGGAGTCGGGGCCTCCTATAAACTACTACTTAACGTAACTGACAATTCACCGAAACTTGAGTTGACGCAAAATTAACTAAACGCAAAATTAGTCTTTAAATTTAAACCTATTCAGTTACGTGAGGAGGCCCTGACTTCAATAGGTTATTAAAAATTAAGAGATCGTGTATAATCAGATAGGTATCAAAATAATTCATCGTATAGCAATTGAAATTAGTGTTAATTTTATAATTGGGTGTTTAGTTGCTTTTTGTACTGTAATTGTAAAATTAATTTTGATTTATAGGCTTGAGAAGGAAATCGTATGTAAGTATGACCAATATTTGTTTTACTTTTTAGTTCCTCTTGGTTTTTTGAAGTCGGTTCTTTTTTTTATTTCAAAATAATTTATATTAACGCTGAATGTATAAAGTAAGGGTGTGATTACCGAGAGTCGGTAATGCTACTTTAGCAAAGTGCTCACTAAGACATATTGTACAAAATTTCTGAGTCGCCCTAGTCAGCAACGAAGATGTCGCGCATTGTATCAATATGTGTTTATTGCATCAATATAGATAGGGTTCCGACTGGCGGCCTACGCTTCTAGTTTCTATTGCCCGGAAAGCCACGCGGGAAAATAATTTGCAGCATTAACTTCTGTGTTCGCATGCAAGAAAAATAGTTTTTGGGAACACTCATCTGTTAAAAATGCTTTTTATTAATGACTAGCGTAATTTGCGGACTACAAGACGCACTTCCAAGATTTAGATGTCTTACATATGTGATATATTTAATATTCTTCATGGTAGAGATAGAGGTGGACATCACCATTTTTGGTGTTTACAAGCCGACAACTTGGACATTTCGTATACTTTTGGCAAAGTTTCTTTTTTCCAGTTTGTATTATTGATTACAATGCCCCCCACCTACACGAAAACTATTTTGGTCATTAATATAGGTATTTTTCGGCCTGCGACCGAACCTTTTTTCAGGAAAACCCTGATATATATAATGGGGATAGAATACGGTGTCGTAAAAAAATTACAATCTTCAAAGGAATCTGCAAATGAGAACAAAATAGGAACTACATCTCTGTATGATTGAATTCATAATCGAGTAAAGCTTTGATACGATACAAATTGATTTTATTTTTAACGACTCATTGTTGTGACAAAACATTTTTCATCTAAAATTATTTTACTAAAAGTTTTTATACTGCTAATACATTTGTACAACACGAAATACAATGCTTGTTAGTCGGAATTCAGTGAAATAAAACGTATTTATATGCACGATGAAATGTGTTTATATCAGTATAAATAAGATCTATAATTATGATACAAGTTTATACCGGTTTTTCACTTTCAAACACATTAAATTATCATAAGCAAATACAATTGATATCCGTCATACAGGTTTCACAGAAGAGCAGAAAACCTGAGGACTCAGGACAACAATAATTTATGTAACTTTTCGATTGAAGACTCAGGAAGATAATTAATTGGTTCAGGGAAATACTACTATACTAATAACATCTAATAAGAGTAAAGCTACAGTTTTAATTAAATCTCCCCCTAGAAATAATTAGCATTTCCTACCATCGTTTCTGACAGTTTACTATTAATGAATCTCTTAGGAATAATAATCAAAGCTTTATTATGAAAATTTCCTTGGCGTTAGTACCTATTAAAATGCGCGCTGCAAATAAAACAGACGTTTCCGATGAGTAGGGAAATATCGATTGAAACGAATTGAATTAAGTAGTTAAGAAAATTTTCGTTTGAAGAGTTTATTTTAAAATTAATTTTACATCCAATTTTTCCTTCAAAAATTGGTGTTTGATTTGAAATAAATTTTGGCCTTTGGTAGCATATTTTGATTGATTTTAGATTTTCGCGTGCAATAATCTATGTTTATAGCATTGCCATAGATATGATTGAAAAAAAAAAACTTAGTGTTACTAAACATACAGCAAACAAAATCTTTCGCTTTTTATGCTGTAAATATTTGCTCATTGTCAAAAACCAGTAAATGAAACCTTGTACAACACCAAATAAAATATAACTTTTCACACACACACACACACGCATGAGCTTTATTTTAAAGACTCCACTTTTCAAATCAACTCTCGATAACTCGAAGCGTAATAACTCGAATATTAATTCATCTTGAAGCTTTTATTGGATCCCACACTCTTCTGAAGTCAGAGGGAACTTCTAACAAATCGAGGGTTTTAACCGGTCTCTTGGGACTTAGTTGCTGAGAGTTGACTGTATTTAATAGGGTAAGCCCTTTTTTTTCGCTTGAATCTTATTTCATTTTTAATACATTTCCGTTTTCTATATTAAGGTAGCACAAACCCACTTCAAATATTTTTTTATTTAAAAACAGCTCGAACTATATAGTGCCGCTAAGCTCTTACGCTCTCATATTTTGCCAGCTGTATATATATATATATATTTTTTTTTTCAAATTTTTGATTTTGAAGTAAAAGTGTCATTGCCGTTAAAATAGATGTTATTTTTATTCTTCTGTATAATTTATTTGATTAAATATTAATAATTAATTTAAACTAGTGCATAAACATTTCAAAACAATCAATATAAAATCATATATGGCACTCGAAATATTCTGCATGAATTCTGCTTTTACAATGTGCACCAATTAGAGAATGAAATTTTTAAATGGTAATTCGTACTCGATTATTTATTTTGTCAAACCTTAGCACACCAGACCTTTCGTAAATGTTTTTATAAATAACAGTATATCACACCATTACAATGCAAGAATAAGCGCATTAACACTGGTTGAACTTCTTCATGGAACGTGAGTTTTATCTTCCCCGTTTGAGTTTTATCTGCAATACAATTAACTAGAAAAATAAAATTTATTTTGTGAAACTCATGCCTATCAGTTATCTATCGTAAAATATCAATGGTTTGATGGCATTTCTGCTATTTTAGATTTTTTACGAATACAGGTTATTCGAAGTCTAAACTCTAACAAAAAAATCATGTTATAATTTATTAAGCTAATGTTATGCCTTTAATCAATGTAAAAAATAAACAAAATAGATATATGATTGAAATTGTAAAGCTCTTTGTGTGTTTTTTTTTTAGGAGAAAACATACATGACTAAAAGAAAAACGCATCGTTTCAACCTTCAATAAAAATTATCTTGAAAGCCTTGCGATATTATACGGTACAGCAAATTCTCAAACCAACACTGTAGTCAAATAATAACGCAGATTTGCTTTTGAAAATACGGGCAATAGGAAGCGTAATCAAGTCTATGTAGTTCTTTTTATTGAATAAATCCCCTCATATCACATCAGTCACATTCTTCATGTTTTTAAAGAACGTTGAACTAATCCGCACATAAGAAAAAATATCTACGAAGAAAATTCTTCTCACAGATAAGATTGCCAGCTCTGCGCAAAACTTCGCGTCAAATTCGTGTGCAGGAATGAACTTTTTAAGTTTTTCAATAGGTTATGCGTTATGAAGTCTACATAAACTGTGCAGTGAGCAACACAATCGAGTAGTCACTAATATAATTCTAACGTTTAAGAGCAGTTGAGTGTAGCAAATTAATCACAAAGTGATGTGGGTCAAAATTTCAACCTACAGTTAAATATTTAACAATCTTACGCATCTACAAGAAATAACAATAATCTCTATAATCACGCGTATATGAGCAAGTTATTCGCCATTCTCTCATTTATCTTCATTGAATGCAAAAAAAAAAAAAAAAAGCGGCAAGTTGTTCCGCTGGTTGATGTCATTAGCAAAAAAAAAAAAAAGATTAAAAGTTGGTTAAGTAGTCCCAATAGCACAGTGACTAAAATGTGACCATTACATGAAAGTTGCTTGACAGTTCAATAAGCGCTCCCGACATACAACGAATAAATTGTCATTGCACTATGAAAACGACATGAAACTATACAGTAAAAAATACCGGCATCCATGTTGTCAGTAGTTTTTACAGTAAAATATCTCTTTACTTCAAGACTTTACGGTAAAAAAATATAAGAAAGGTGCAGACAGTTGCACAGGCCACTGATTAAAAAGACGAGGCCGAAAGCTTTGGAAGTCAAACCTGCCTTTTTTTAGTTCGCAAAACAATGCTCTAACCCTTACTGAAAGGGACTCGAAAGTAAAGTGGGAAAGGGGAAGGAATTACCTACTTCGCACGGTCAATAGTGAGGGGTACCAATTAGCAAGGGAACCGCTTACTTTTCCGGAACAGTATATATATATATATATATATATATATATATATATATATATATATATATATATATATATATATATATATATATATATATATATATACTGTTAAAACTACAGGATGCATTCGGCACCTTTCAGGGGAGAAACGCTAGTTCACCAGCGGCACCCAATACGGAGCCGAAATGGCACCTCTAAATAGGATGAAAAACAGGCACCTTTTTTCATGGCTGCCAACAATTTATGTAAAAAATGGTGGCAAATTCAAATCTTGAGTTAATTTTGGGACACCCTTTATAATGACTCAATTTTAAATTTAAAAGAAGAATTGTACTGATTGCTACAGCACAACTGCAAAACCGTTAAAGTGGGAACTCGTATAATTGCGCGAAGTTTTCGCACCCTACTTTGAATAAAAGGAAACGTTTATGAAAAAGAAATATCCAGAAAACGATCGGAGGAAAAATTTAATTAGAAGTTCATTTTCGAAAAATCATTCAGTGCGGATGATTGAAAACGTTAATCAGGTGTAAAAATATGAGAATTTGGGGCCTACGCAACTCAAGCTCATTGTGTGCGGAGCTTATTTTTATGTCATCGGATATATCTACATTAATCATTCTTTTGTGCACACCATGCAGTCGTATAATGAAGAAAGATGAAAAATAAGGAGGTAGATTTAAAAGAATATTTCATCCTGAAAGGATATAATCTTGCTTTATCTTTCAACTGACTCTAGAGAACGATAATTATCTCCTTTTTAAATTCCACAACTTTTCTCTGCCTAGTCGCCCGATGTGAAGTACCGAAAAGAAGGGACAATTAGCGCACAGAAAGAACAAAAATGATTTGAAAATACCGATTTTTTTTTTTTAAATAAAAGTTTTCGTAAAGCCAGATAGTTTTAACTGAAAAGAAATTTCCAAATAAAAAGTAAAAGGGAAAAAAAACTGAGCATCTAGAAAATTGAAGGGCACTATGAAATGGAAACGGCAACGTCTTTTTATATCGCGGGGCTTACGGCTGCAATTAAGATAGATCCAAAGAGAGCGGAAAAAAATTTAAAGAAGTAAGACAAAAATGACTTTCTTTTTGGAAAAGTTTTCAAAGGTTTTCTCATGTCTTTAGGATTTTTGTGAGCAGTCTGATTTTATTTCAAAGTTTCAAGCGGAATAAGCCATATTATTTTTAAGAAAGAAAAAAAAAGAATGCATTGAGAAAACAATTAGAAGCTTATATTTCTTGACCAATTACATGTGTTTAAATAAATATGAAGAGGTAACTGTCAAAGACATGAATTGTATTCATTCACCTTTTTAATATTTTAACTTTAACTAGTTGCGTTTTTACAATGCAAGTATTAAGGGAAACTCCAACATTATATTTATTGCGCACTTAACAAAATTTAGCAAAAATTAAAGCTGGAAATTCTTTCCATATTTTTTTATATTAATTTTTTTTAATACAACAGAATCAGTACCATGAGTCACATTAATAAAGGTAGGGGGCCCAAAACTGGCCCAGTTAAGGCAATTTTCTCCCTAAAGGTACAAATATTTTGTAAAAAAGTATGAAATTGGTCTCAAGTTTTTTTTTTTTTTTTTTGTTACTGCTTGGCTCGAGATTCACTCAGTAAAATTTTAATAGCATCAGCGTGTTGGATCTGACAAAAAAACTACTGAACAATAACATTTTTCAGTTTTCAAAAATATGTTCTTAGCATCGCTTACCGAGTGTTCCAAAAGCCTATACAAGAAAGTGTTGGAAAAATAAAGTAAGTATTTTTAAGAACAATTATTATTTTTATTTTACATGCATTTCCACATTTTTTTAAAAAAAATGTAGGGGTCTAAAAAGCTACAATTTCAGTGAATACAGAACTGTTTTTTTATTTTTTTTTGAATTTAGAACTGAACTTTTGGAATTTTAAAAAATTCCATAGAGGTCGAAATTTAAATTTTGAGGTAAAAAATTGCTCTTTACTACACCGGGAAATTGTATACACCTTTTTTTTAGCTTGATTATTGAACATTTGTCCTTGACGTAACTTTTAATTTTGAGGTAGACCGTGCCACACTGGGCAACGCAACTAGCACACATATAAACAGTATATGTAAATATTGCAAAACGTTTGAATGTGGAAGTCAAATTATCTTCTGGATTAAAAGTTACACCCCACCACTACTGGTACTTGGGTGTACCAGTGGAAGTACCCTCACCAGTTAAGGGTTAACATACTATAAAAATACTGTCACAAATTGAGACTGCACATTTCCAACAGCATTTCTTAAACCTATTTTAAGAGCCATAAAATATCTTTCCCTCTCACGTTTTCTTGATTCTTAGGGACGATAAAAGTCGCAAATCGTGGCCGAGAAGATGTTGCCCTGTCGTTTTACGTTGATAATTGCTTGATGCGTTTTGATGATGAAGCGGTCACTCCCCTGATATCCACAATTGTAAGCGCAGCTGTATTGCTTGTTAACATTTTTAAAGTCATTTTTAAGCCCTCACTATTGTCGGAATACAGAAGTGCCATTTTTTTTTTCTAAACTATCTTCTGATAAAGTTTAGTTTTAAGGTTGTCTTTGGGTATGTATTGAAGATTTAATACAAAAATATTTGCGAACGTCTGCCATCTATATCTGTAAAACTTTAGAAAAAGTTTCCCTTTATGAGCACTATGCCTAATGATAATGAACTTCAATAAGTAATGTACAGAAAAAAGGTCATAAATTTTTCTTTTAGTCAACTTTGGGTATGTAAATAACCCCATCACAGACAGCATAATGTAAGAGCAGAGATGTGCCGGAAGGAATTAAGCATTTTTAAAATACTGATAAAAGTAAAAAAGAAAATTTGTCAAACCCAGCTCAAAATTTTGAGTGAAAGAAGTAAAAGCTATTGTTGACAAAAAACTACATTAAAACAATCATATGCTCGAAAAATAAGGATTAATTTCCAAGTTCAAAGCCACTGTTTCAATGAAGACTTATATTTTTTCCCCAGTCGAACTTTGTTTGAATCTAATAATTACTTTTGAGAAGCTTCTAGTTTTTTAATTAAAGAAACTTGAAGTTACATTACAACTTTGAAGAAAAAAGGCACCAGAATGCCAAAAGCAAGAAGAAAACCATCTTTCAAATAAATAAAGGTTTTTTAAGTGCCATCATTTAGCTAAATCAAACTTGATAATCAAACAAATTCTTTAATTACAAGTTTGACATTAAAATTTAATAATTCGTGCACTTCTGAAATGTCTCAAAAAACTAAGCATATTAATGAACAAAGCGAAAGGAAGAACAAATGAAAGAAGGAAAACAAATAAGGTATCATAATTATTTGCGGCAAAAGCATAAGATTAAATTTGAAAATTTGATGGAATTAATACATAAAAGATGCGAACTTTATAAGCGCATTTAACTTTAGAAAACCACTTTAATTGATATGGCATTTTAAAAAAAGACGCCCACTTAGCTAATCTCTTATAAGTACAGCAAATGAATCTAAGGTAAAAATAATATTAATCAGCAAATCTTGAATAACAATGAAGTAGATAAATTTTTCTGCAGTGAAAAACAGAAAAAAAAAAAAAGAAATAGATTCTTTAATTTTTTTTTTTTTTTAATTCTTTATAATGCGTATTTAACTTACAAGAAAATCTACTGGCAGACTAAAGTTTTTTGAGGCGTACGGCATTAATTGTGGTTAAAAGGAAAGTGATTGGTTGGCCCAAAAAGGACTTGGGATATTAATTCTGCAAGAAACGATTTTCTAAAGTTGTGCTTTAATATGAAACAATGATTTAGAAACGAGGCAGTCAAATTGTAGCTCCGAAAGAGACAAGGAATATCAGACAAAAATGTAAGCGAGTGGTATTTTAGTATTTAGACTACAAAACAATAATTTTAATTAAATTAATAAATAAAAATTAGTTTTAAAGTGAAATGACGATTATGATCCTACAGTTATAGATTGTTACTTCAGTTTCAAAAAAAAAAAAAGAAAAGAAATTAAAGAAAACAGTCGCGAGCTACGTGAAAATACATTAGAACCGTGAAAAGACAAGGTAACGAAATTCTTTAACATATTCAGACACCCGGTAGCAGTGTCACGCCGCTCATTAGAAAGCAAAGAAGTATAGGGAGAATCATTAGTTTGAAATTCATAAAATAAAACTGCTATTACTTTTCTCAGCAACCGGAGGAATTTTCCAATTCGAAACGATAAGATTATTTCTAGCCGTTGATGCTTGGACTTCAAATGCAAATAATTAACGTGGAATAACAAAGTCAAAGTCGAAGTTTGCGCCTCTTGTAATCGGTTAAGGAATGTTTAAGTTATCCAGGATTGTACAATCAACCCTTCCAGCTCCCCACGCTTGTAATGGGGGGAAAGTATAAGGGTCGTGTGAAAACTAAACTTGCGTATCGGAACACGGGGCGAAAGTCCCAAATCAGTGAAGTATAAAACCTCCACATTTTCAGATCAAAGCATAAAAAGACAGGCATAAAGTAAAGCATAAAATAAGGGACAATAGTGTGTCGAGAACAGGATCTTCTTCAAGATGCGTGGTGAGTAGTCCCCATCTTCCATTTTACCCCCACTACCCTTAAAGTTCCAATGTTCAAAATGTTTTGATTATGCCATGTGCCCCCGTTTGTTGTCACAGCCCTGCCCTGTAGACATTGCGTTGTGATTTTGAATTAAGAGGCGGATAAGTTTAACAATTTAGAATATCATTTTATTCAACTCAGGGCTGTGACAGCAGAAACAGCGCGACCCCGCGATGTGCGTTCGGAGACTCTTGAAAAAGTCTGCAGATTACTTTTTAGTTAAGAGAGATGAAAATGTATACCATAATTTATATGAGTGTAATCCACAGTAAACACTTACTTGTGTAAGCCTATAATTGTTAATACTTTCCAGTGCTGCTTTAGATTTTACGGTTAATGTAATGGCAGTTTATCTTGCAGTTTTTTTTTTTAATTTATTTAAGCAGCATCGTAGGTTGTTGAAAAAAATTCTGCTACTGGGTAAAGACCTAATGGCAGGGTGGATAAGCAATTTTCAGATTTGGACTAATAAAGTCTATTTGGTGAATTCTAATACTGTTGTTACACCAACCACATCTAATTAAGCAAGTTTGCAACTACATATAAAGAAAAAAAAAAAAAGAATACATAAAGAATAAAATATTTTTTTTTGAATAGCAGCTGTTGTAAATAAAAGTGCATAAATTGTATAAACATGGACCAATTGTAAGTGTTTTTAAAAATTATCCTTTACACTCAAATACTTCAAGAACTCCCATCCCTGAAAGAGCAATGGGACTTCCACCTTTTAATACTATAAAAGTCCCCCCCCCCCCAAGAAAAGTCGTGGCGATTTCAATGGGTCTATCTGTACCATACCTGTATACTCTGAAACATACCGATTTGGTTATTCTTACTCAGCATTTGCGACATATTTCGCAGCTCTCTAAACCAGCTTGTAAATAACAAGTTCGCAACCTCCAGGTAAGCATTTAACGCGTTGATGAAAATCGTACTGACTAGATATTTCATTCATATCAGGAATATGGTACAGAAATGTCAACTAGTGTTGCAGATTCTAAAAAAAGAAGTGCTTCATAACATTCGTTAGAACCTCTTGTTGCAAAGCATTTTACAGTACCAATTCATTCAATTTTTATTTTGAAACTACATATGTCAGATAATCCTTTAAACTCTCCACACTGCTTATCGGAGTCGTCACTGAGATTAGTTTAATAGGAATTTCTTTAGGAGAATATTATCTAAGGCGAAATACTACACTTAAGAAACCTTTAATCCCTTCCGAAATAAATTTCTGTCATGAAGCACTAAGGTTAGTCTAAAAGGCCGAATATTTGACACACTCTGTGCCTCTCAAATTATTTGTACCGACACAGATGGAACAAGTCATGCAAGGGAAGTTTTGAAAATGAAAAACGTAACAAGCAAAATTAAAAAAGAAAACAAAAAACAATCTAATAAAATTTAGGGCACTAACAGTCTTGTTTTTTATCATTTGTTTTTTAAAGTGATGTGAACTATCCCTGCCAAGATTGCAAAAAGCATCCTGTATTATGACGGATCCGAATATTGCATTTTTCTTTATAATTTAGGGGGAAAGAGGGATTCTACACAGTTCCTCAAATTTGAATCATTTGCAAATTTTTCATATTTTATTTCTAATAAGTAATAAATGAACAATCGCTTCTCTACAGCTGATTTTAATAAAAATAAATTTATAGCATGGAATAATTTTAAAAAATGCTCTATCTAACCTTCTTTTTTGTCTTTTATTGTTTTTTTTTCTTTTAATTTGATTATGAAGCACTATTTATATACAATGGGATGCCTGAACTTTACTGGGCACTGGCTAGACTTTAAGAACTCTAGGCCGTATTATAATTCCTCTTTACGAATTGAACATAATTCTAAATTGATATTTTAAGTGAATATCAATTTATAATCTCTTTTAAAAAGAACTATCAATGCGACCAAAAAGAACAAAGCGTAGGAATATTCTTTTAAAGTTTTTTTTGCATGGCTTACGATTCAGTTTTCGATTCATATTTTAACGTTTCATACGTAAAACAATTGAACCTTTATAAATTAAATTACTCTATTTAGTTTTATTGCAGTTCAATTCTAGCTGATCAGCAAATTTACTAGATAACAAATTACTACCGTTAGTAAACGCAAAAACATTGTACAAACGTTTTTAGTTATTTTTTTTTAATTGATTTTATTTTTGCTGTAAGTAAATACAATACTTTTACTTTCTGTTGTGTTTACATATGATATCGTTGCCTCAGAACAACAGTGAGATATTTTACTATTTTTATAAGGAATTAGGATGTCTTACGGTTGTTTAGACCAGAGTTGAAACTTCAGACCATTGAAGGAATCTGGTAGCATGTGCCATGTAGTGGTCGTTGGAGCAAAGCTAGTCTGTAAAAACATTCAGTAGGTTCGCAAGTTTTAACCAGCGAAGTTCATGTTGTTTACCCCAAGCTCCAGTGTTATCAATCTCGTGTCAACATTCATTTTTGTTGGGAGGTTTATTCAAATTTTTGCTTTAGCTCTCAAAGTCTTCTTTGAAACGTATATTTGCCGATTGAATTCTCTGGAGGTAAGTTTATTACTTTATTACTCAGGTATCTAAGATTATTTAGCCTTATTGGCGAATCCTGATGTTGCTTTTTTTACTTGTCGTTTCAAAGTAAACAAAATACGGGAATTCGAGTTGCAACTTTATACCACACATTTTTACTATCCTTTGTTAATATTTTGTGAACAATTTTGTATTGTGTTGAGCAGTATTTTAGTTTTCGGGTTTTCTTTGGTTTTTAGACATGAATCCAGGGAAAAGAAAAAAGATAGGTGGCGGATCTTACCTCAGCTATTCGTCTGAACTGATGAAAAAAGATGATCCAAGAAATCAGAAGCATCCACAACTCAACAAAAAAGGCAAAAAAGGGTAAATTTTGGTGTGGCTCCATTCCCCCTATGTCATTTGGTACAAAAAAAAAAAAAATATTGCGACAACGAAGAAACCTACCCAATTGGGACAAAATTTGTATCAAGCCCCTGTAAAAAATGATTAAAAAAATGCCCTTGTAAAAAAAAAAAAATAAATAAATTCAGGAGTAGGTACCTACTAATTGCTTTTCATACTATCTGACGTTCATATTTATGTATCTGAATAAAATATTGTATTTTCACAATTAATTTTATTTAAGAAAACCTGAAATTGACTCAAAAAGTATAAAACAATTTATAAATTGGTGGGGTTTTTTAAAAAATTTTTGCAGTGTACGGGATTGGAACAGAACAATCTATGCTTGTAACTTTAGACCGGAGCGGTTTAGCAGTGCATATCAAGGAATTATGAGGTGGTGTAAAGTTGTCACCACTATGTGCAAACTTCATACCACTATACAAAAAAGTCCCCATCCCTTTGTGTGTAATTTAGAATAATTACTAAGCTTCACTCTACAGCTGAGATGTACGGTAGTCTATGGTTAAATGATCAACTTTTTTTGCAAAGAATAATGAAAACATGAAGAAAAATATACATAAAGTGGTTTAAAGGTGTACGGTTTTAAGGTATATAATAAACATTATATTTGCGTGTTACTAATTTTCTAAAAAGAAACAATTATGAAACGTTTATAAATAATGACGTTTAAAAAATGAAGAAGAAACTTTCATGCATTTTTATTTCGATATTATTTTCATTTTTGCAAATAAAATATTTATTTTAATTTGTGAAGATTTTTCTAACTTATGGAAAAGAATATTTACAATGATATGGAGTTACGGGTCGGTGATAGCCATGGCTATAAGGCCGATACTTGTATAAGAGAAATTAAGCTCCCGGAACAACTTTCTTCGTATTCACTGCCCCCAATGATTTTGCAATTGGCCCTGGGGTTCTATACTAAAGAAATCAATACACGGTTTTAAAAAAAAAAGGATCAATCTTTTGTTTCAATACAATATTTGATGACCCACTAAGAAAACCAATTGTTGTTATAAAATTCATTTCTTACCCGCAGCTGAATATTTATAAAATTTAAGCACACCTAAAAACTAACAATAAAGAAACACTCAATAAATTGTCACATTTCTTTTTATTTCATACATAACCAAAGCTTTTAGACACAAGATTAAGCAGTTGCTTACTTACACTGAATTTTGATTGGACCTCATTTCTTTAAATTTAACACTTGAGTGGGGAAAAAATCAAGCTGTTTCTACACATCAGACTCATGCCGACGTGCCTTGCACGTGAACTAGCAACCATGTTTAATTTATAAGTAGCATGCAACGTGACATCCCGCTGTAATTCATAGAATAAATAAATTAATTCTGCAATTCTATCCATGTAATTGCTTGCAAACCTGTTACAGCATTTGCTAAATGGATGATGAAGAATTTGGTTTTTGTCTAGATTTAAGCACAGCTGATTCAGTAGTGTGGCATTTTAGCTAGACAGCAAATGTTAGTGCGAGAGTGTCCACTGAATGCAAATCAAGTATACTGAATCATAATAGAGCCTGCTTACAGGAAACATGACTTATGGCAGCTAAAGAATAGAGTGGAAAGTCTTAATGGCGTGGTAGAGAGTGATATGACCATATAGAATTATACTTTTTTGTATAATACAACACGCACGATCAGATTTTTAGATGAGTTGTCTTAAAGTAAAGGTAAAATGACTTTTATAGTACATTTTGTTTTTCGTTTTTCAGATCAAGACTGTTTGGAATATATTTTTACTGACAATTTTGCTCGATTGCAATTGAAATTTATATTATCATTTAATTTGACTTAGTTGTTTACTTCAATTGAGCAATATAATTGAAGAAACATTGTCAGGTGGTCATTGTAGTCTGACTGCGAATGGGGAGGTTCTGGGTTCCAATCCCAGCTCAGGCATATTTACTCGATGTGGTATCGTGTCAAATAATTCTCCTTTAGTAACTTTGCACCTTCGATTTAAATTTAAAAAGCGTTTGCAGTTGTTGATTACTTGCAGTTGGATCGAAAAACAAAAGATGTAGCATGTCAAAGGCGTTTTGCGCCATAAAACGATTTTCCGAATTGATATTTTTTACATATGAAGAGAGGAACCTATTTTCGATTTGTAGAAAGAATTCAAAATTAACATTACATACGGGGGGAAAATAAAATAATGTTACAAATTATGTAAATAGTAATTATTGTAGTAACGCAGCCTGTAAATAGTTTCCCGTAATGAATATACAGCCCCTATACATTCGGTTGAAGTATACGGTCCCCTATTTTTCATTGATAAGATTTGTGAATGAATAAAAAGAAGAAATAATATAACGGTCTACTATTTTCGAGAAGCATTTGGAAACTTGTGGAATATTTGAGAGTTCTCTTTCGGTGTGTTTAAAAAGCGTTATGCATGATAAAAAGTTTAGTTTCGATTGAGAATTTGTACTGAGAGTGTATTAGCTCTGATTATTGCGAGGCCTTTCGCTGTGTTGTTTTTCGTATTTGGAAGTAAATACGTGTGTAACCGTTAAGTTTACGGTTACACACGGTGTTGCGGTGTTGTGTGATATTTGCTTAATTGCTTATGATTAATTTAGCAGTTGATGATATTTCCTGTACATAGTGTAAATAAATTTCTAGTGTTTTTAATCAAGAACTGTGTCGTCCTTTCAAGAAAGTTGAAGCCGCACCGGATCCGTTACAATAAGTTCTAACTAATAACAGAGAGTAGTGAAGTTCTAAACAAGGAAAACAAGCATAAAATAAAACAGACAGGGCAAACCCGGGAGCAAAACCTTCTTCGTATTTAAAAAAGAAGGACCGTTCTTATTAAATGTACTAGCATGAGTTATTTTATGGACCGAATGTTAGTGGAAAGGTCTCAGTAAGCTCATTTTATTGACAATCTATCATGAACCTTATCCCATTTTTACATAAAGACTCAAAGATTTATTTACAAATTGCAGCATTACCCTTTTGACAATGATAGTTACTCTAACTATCTTTGGAAATTAATGGGTCAAGGTGTCAGGTACGAAATTTGAGATCTAATTTATTTTAAGTATTTTTAAAAGTGTAATTTTAGTATTGTTTAGAATTTTGATACTTACTTCATCTTAATGTTCGGATGTAGCAATAACGTTGTATTGATAATACAGTGAAACCTGTGTGAGTTGATCACTTGTGGTGCAGTACTTGTGTGGTAAATTTAGACATGTGGTCAACTTGTAAAGGTTGATATGTATGAAAAACTCTGTTCCTATAAAAGCGGTCAACTTACAAGGGTAGTCAACATAACAGGTTTTAATGTAAAAGCAAATTGTATTGCCTTGATTAGATAAAAATAAGTGTTTTAAGTCGATAGGATTAGTTTTGTGAGATATTCTCGGTGAGGAGGAAACAGTTTCCGAGCTGGAACTTTCTTTCTTTTTTTTTTCTTTTTTTGTTTTTATGTAATTATTGTTAAAGCTATTGCTTGCTTATGCATTCTAAGTAACATATATGGATTAGATGCAATATACCGACAGTCGGTTTATTACATACAGAGACTGCAGTTTCGTCCTTGTTATAGACTGATTTCTCTGGAATAGTCAATAGTCGAATTGGAGGCAGACGACATTGAAACAGCTACTAACTGGTAGCTCAAATAAATGTATCGCACCATGACGTTTGCATCCAGCTCAATTATTGACTATTCCAGACTGATGAGCCCAAAACAAGGACGAAACTGCAGTATCTGGATGTCATAAATGGGTTGTCGGTGCATTGCATGTAGTTCTGTCTTAGCCCTGGCTTTTGGGTGGCTACTTACGGCTTATGGGTCATTCTTCAAAAAGTAATTTTTCTGTCACACGCCTTTTACAACAGTAAAAACTCTAAGGAACAATTCATTTAACAATGATTTTTAATTTCATGAAAAATATATCTATTTAAACCTGCCAACAATGTTTTAATAATAATTTTTATTTTAGTATATTTTAGGTTCACAACATGTGGATTCTCACTTCTGTGGCATGTCTCACATCTTGTGTGACTGTTTGTGTTGCTTAATAACTTGTTTAATTAAAAGTATATACTTATTTATTGATTATTCTTTTCACAAGTGTCTGAAATACTAATTGTTTAAGTATAATTTTTTTTTTATATTGTGTTTTAGTTCGCTTTAGCAGGACAAGAAGTCATGTCACACAATAAATTCTCACCTCCGTTACCTAAACACACAATGCCATTCCTCAATAACGCATGGTAGTAATGACATCACATTTTATTTTCCATGATACCAGGGAGCCCCCTTGTTTATTTCTAGCCATAGTTGAAGTTGTGAGATTTTTGTCGAAAAACAAAAAGATAGATTTTGCTTTCAAAACTTAGTTTGGTTACTCTAACTTCTCACCTCCGTCAATCTGAATTTCAGGGATGTAAATTAATTATAAAAAAAAAAGGAGTGAACATGTTTTCACATACTTAACATGTGCAAATTTTAGCAAAGAAGGAAAAAAAAATCCTTGAAAAATGTACCTATTAGGCCTAAATTAATGGAAAATTTCCTCACCTCCGTGACAGACCTTATCAATGTCATTATTTCTGAGATGAAAGTAAATGATGGAGGGTAAATAAATCTATAAGAGGCAATCTACCAAAATTATAAATTGCCAGTATATTCTCAAATTTACTAAATACTATTTTTAACATACATTGGAAACTACTAACTAAGTTGTAAGAAAGCTTAATATTATCTTCTCACTAATCATTAAAATAGCTGATTGTTTGCACAATTAACAAATTTCTACTTTGGTATTAAATTGGCCTCTATTTTTAAATATTAAAAGTTTTTTTTTTCTTTTTTTTAAATTTCTTTAAAAAAGGCATTTTTATTTTATTTTTTTTTTGTTTATGAGTAAAATAATTGGAACCTAGCTGGTCCATTGTTTATGGTTACTTCTAGTAGGTAACACTTTCATGAAAGGATAAAAAAAAAGAAAACAAAAAGGTTTCGAAATTGAAAAATATTTACACTCAAAAGTTACGTTTTCTGGAGAATGACCCTTATGTTCATCGACGTTAAATCAAATAGAGGCTCTTGTAGTATGTAGGGGAATGTGGGGCGAAAACTGAAATGGTTAAGATGACTGAGTTTTTCAAAAAGAACAAATCGGGAATTCGTTTTGAAAATTACAGTACATAAAGGAAAAACACAGTATTTTAAAATAAAACTTGTGTTGAAACAGTATTTTTTATTTTTTGCAGTAAAATTTGAGCCTTCAAAAGAAAAAATTTCGCTTTTTTTTATGGGACAAAGTTAAAAATAAAATATTTTTCTAAGTGAAATATTTTCTTTTCGATTATAAAGCATATTTTTGATCAAAATAATCAGTAATTAAAAGGTTGAATGGAAAAATGAAAAGATAATGAAACAATAAAAGAATTATTAATGAATAAATTAACTAATATATAAAGAAAAATAAAAGAGCGAGTAAAAGAATAAATGAATAAGAAAATAAGTGAATGAATGAACAAATATACGAGTATAAGGGAATTACTAAATGAAGGAATGTAAATGAATGAAATAATAACTGAAAACGTAAGTGACTTCTATTAAATGATTGAGTAAATGAAACAAACCATTTCACTTTGCCTCGTATGCACTTGAGTAATTGTACAATTTATTTAAATTACAATTAAACTTGATATTGACTAAAATAATACTGCATTGAATATTAGGAGGTCTCGATAATGTTTAAATTGTTTATAACAATAACTTTATCATTTTACAGTAACAAAAATAGTTTTTGACTTACAACAAAATATTACGATATAAGTTTCATTTCTTAAAAATTGCCTGTATTACCAAATGCTTTAATCTTCGGCGGTATTTTTTCGCGGACTGAAATAGACTACAAAGGGTACTATATAGTTAAAATAATACCAGCTAGGTGGAGCTGAAAACAAAAAATATTTCAGCATTTCACTTTGCCCCGCTATTTTACTATGCCTCATGTTCCCTTACTTTATTTTCCGTGCATGTTATGTCTTTATTGTGAGTCTGTGTTAAATGTAAATTCGGGAATGAAACTTTACAAATGTAAAACTATTTACTTTGCCACCTTTCTTATTTGTAATAGCATTTACATCAAAAAAGTAGACTTTCCACTAAATTCGCTCACTATATCTCTTTTTCTTTCTTTTCTTATTTTGTATTTTTTTCCTCCTTTTCTTTTTTTTTCCTATTTTTTTCTTTTTCTTTTTTTTTGCTCCTTTTTGTTTTGATGATTTACACAACTCAAACTGTATTGGTTTTTAAAATGGAGTTTTATTATATTACATTTATTTAAGTTATGTTGCATTATTCATCTGATTTCACTAATGATTTACCATGACTTCAAGAAATTTATAGTTACGTTCCCCATACATACTAAATAAAGATTATAAAGCTTTCGGCATAGTTAGGTGAAATTTTCAGATTTTCCTCTTTTAATGCGTTAGCCATCTATAGTTCGATAAAGAGCCATGAAAAATATACTCATTAGTTCAAACAGATTAGCTTGGAAGGAACAATGGCTCGTTAGGAAACAGCAATTTACAAAAATGAGAAAATTTTAGGACATTAAACCTGCAAGGGTTTGAGGAAAAATGACTTCCAATATGAAAATAAAGTCACCCGAGAGTGATTTAAAATTCCGGCGATTCTTCTCACTTTGAGCATTAGTTGGGTGAATATAATATGCAGTCATTTTGGGTGGGTTTAAAGTGTATTTTAAGAAAATAATTTTTAACATCAACTATGATTAAACTTTTGAAATCAAGATTTTGAAGGCTATAAGGATTACGGTCTGTGTTCCTAAAAATAATACTCTGTAAATATGTTTGGGATGATGTTGGGTAAGATAGATTTTTCATGGAAAACATTGGTCATATTTTTGTAAAACTGATAGTAATAAAAGGGTTTATGACGTTTTAGCAGCAATTAAATTTAAGCTGGTATTTAGTTTAAGAACAGACAACTATTTGATACGTAATCGATTTCATGTGTATAAAATTTACTGTAAAATATATTTCGTTTTTCCCTAGTTTATTAGACTCTGATTCATTGCTAATTAGACTTGATTCTTAGCTTATTAGACCTCGATTATTTGCTTATTAGAGTTTGGTTCATAGATTATAGCTTGAAGTAGTTCCTGTTGGTTACTTACTGTATTTTAACGAATAGCAATGTAATGGAAATTGTGAATAATTTTCATGCATATATTGCAAGACAACACATGCACTGATATTCTCCAGTATTTTCCGCATTAAAAGGAATGATTCCTTCTTAAAATTGACTATTCAAGATTACATAGTTTTTTTAACCAACAGGAACTACTTCAAGCTATAATCTATGAACCAAACTCTAATAAGTAAATAATCGATGTCTACTAAGCTAAGAATCGAAGTTTAATAAGCTAAGAATCCAAGTCTAATTAGCTATGAATCAAAGTCTAATAAACTAGGGATCGAAGTCGAATAAACTAGGGATCGAAGTTTAATAAATTCAGAATTGAAGTCTAATGATCTATGAGTTGAATTCTAATTTGCTTGGAATCGAAGTCCAATAAGCTAAGAGTCAAAGTTCAAGAATAACATACAATAGAAAATCATAACCGCATGCTGGTTCATTTCGGAATTTCTGATAATTTCAGCATTTATTATTTTCCAAATTATTTTTTATGCAATAAAATGAAGATAAAGTCAAAAATTAATTTACGTTTTCTTTTTTTTTTCACATAAATCAGGAAGATTCATTAATTAAAAAATGTTTGATAGTAAAAGTTTGACATTATAAGGACCCCAAATAAAAAATTTTTGTTGTTGTTTTTGTCATACCATAAGCAATAATTACTACGAAGATGTGGGGTGCCGTCTCCCCTAGAGGCTGCACATTTTATCAATGTACGAGTATAAGACAACACAAGATATATATATATACAACACGAAGAGAGGAAATAACACCCAAAGCTCCGGTGGGAATCGAACTCACCTCATACCTCTAGCATTTGAACTGAAGCATATACCCAAGAGGCATAGAGGTCCCCAAATAAACTTTTTAAAATTCTCTCATTTGCTTTCGACATTTTATATAATTAATTCTCATTCAGGGACAATACCATAGCTACATTTTCTTTCAAAATCTTAAAAATCATGTGGTTGGTGAATATGTCCAACTATAAAATCACAAAATTCGATTGGTCACAACTTCGCAACTGTCTGCAAGACCATTTAGTATCATTAAATGTTCCGGCAATACCGGGTAATTTGCTTAGTTCATTACAAAATTACTCAAAAAAAAAAAAAAAAAAAAACTACCACATGCATTGATAAAAGAAAAAACATATCCGAATTAAAATACAATTAACAAGAAAACAACAGAAACACATAATGTAGCAACGCATAAAAACATTCGTAAAGGAAATTCCTGACATTCAAGATGAATAAGAAGTTACAAAGAAAGGATTTAGGAATGAAGCATTAATCTACGTCTTGTCAGATCTGCTTTAAGTTGGAAAGACAATGATAGCGGATGAGGAAGGAAAAAAAATAAAAGCAGTACAAGCATGATGAGGGAAAGACGACAACTGAAGATTTTCCTTGATCGGTGCATTTCTCCTGCATTTTGGAATGACATGTCCAGATCCCTTAAGACCTTAAACTTAAACAAAAAGGTAGTGGAAAAAATGGTTCCATAGTTTTCTTCCGGGTGGAAACTTCAAGTGCTGTTGAACTGAATGAGCATAAATTATGTTAAATTCAAAGCTCCTTACTTGAAGGTTTAAAGCACAAAAGTTGAACTGTCTTTATGGATGTATAATGGTTGTGAAAACTAGGGAGAATTACGTCAAGAAATATGCACATAATTTCGCATAAAAAAGCTAAGTAAGCTGAAAAGAGCTTTCCGTATAATTTAGCTCAGAAAAACGTTACTTTTATTGACATATCCATTGAATTAATTGTGAAAAAGAGTAATATCAACAGACAAAAAGAAATCAATATATTGTACAGTGAAACTTGAAGCGAAATTTTAAAATGTTGAAATTTTACGAAGAGAGAATTTAAAAAAAAAAAAAAAAAAAACGCCGATTCTAGAAGATGAAGATTATTTAAAAGACTTAAAATGAGTATTTTCACAAAAGACGACATAAATTTCGTGAATAAATACGGAATGTGTGTGTTTTTTTTTTTAAGGTAGTGTAAAATACCTTACTTTTCGTTAACATGCTGTGGTGTAATAAAATAAGCATAAATTTCAAACTTAAATGAAAACAAACCTTCGTCCTGCTTGAAACTACAATGCAGCTCTGGCAACGTGATGTATATCAACATCACAACGTTCAACAGGACTTGTTTTCCATTGTAGTACGGATTAGAAACATTAGTATGCTTTTAGTGCTGATATAAAAAAGATGTATCGGAAGATATTGGTGGATCCTAAAGATCGAAAATTGCAACAAATGCTTTGAAAAACCTATTCATTTGTCTCCATTAAAATTTATCACTTAAAAACTAACTTACGGCACAATATGTGCACTATTCCACTAGGAATGTTTTGGTGTTCAAACTCGGATTATTTTACATTTAGAGTGACTGTGGATCTCAAGGAAAATGACACGAAACGTGAAGTTTTATCTACGACCGCTAAAACATTTGACCTCCTGTGTCTAATACAACCAATTATTTCGAAGGAAAAAATTATCTTTTCGAGATTTTGGGTGTTGATATATATATATATATATATATATATATATATATCCGAAACTGCTGTTGAGATGAGAATAACAGTTGCATGAAAGAATTTCCGTATACCGTTGAGTGGATCCAGAGTTTTATGCTAGACGAGATAATCATTCACTCAAAACAGTATCCCTACTATAAATTTCAAAATGACTATGATGTAAATCACTTAAAGTAACTTCAATACAAGTAATTTTACAACTTTACATTAAAAAAATGAAGAATTATAAAAAGTACGTAAGATTAAATGTTATTTCTATTGAAATAAAAAATTTCGCAGTCCTGACTTTTTAGCTGATGTTTTAACGAAACGTTTGATTGCTCGAATATAAAATCTCATTTAGTAAATTACAGATAAATTGGCTTAAGAATACAAGGTAAAAATGTCTTGCAATAGTAGTGAAACATAACTTTATTATTAAACATATCTTATTATTAAAACTACATATATTTCTCAATGCTGTCGACCTTTAGCTCAATTCATTTTGTCTCAATTCCGGAAATCAATCAAAAAATTTATTTTTTCGATCTATCACTCCCCCATTTCATGTAAAAAAAATCCAGCTACACATTACTTAAGATTTGAAAATAGATGCCACAAGGAGGCAAATTTCGCGATTACGGAGACAACAAACAAATCGTAACTCAAATTCATCAACTTTTTTACCGCCACAAACGTCTCTGTGGACAGTGCATTGTCCTTATAAAAGAACCGCAGACCCTTTCTCTAATGTTTTCATCTACCTGATTAAGATGTACGCAGCGTTCCCCATTATTTGACTTTTCTACTGTGTAGATTGTTTTTTCGACTCAAGTGATAAACCCACGTTTTAATTAATCTTTAAGTTTAGAGATAACATAAGATGAATAATAAAAGCATATTTACACGTCAGGGAAGGAATTCTGTTTCCAAAGTGCGTCGGGTAATTGATTTTGAAAAAAACAGAAATTGATATGATATATATATATTCCTGTTTTATCAAAATTGATGTTATAGTAAGCTGTCATTTATTCACGAAACAAAAATCTTTAGAGGGATACGATCAACATAGAACGTGCTTAGAATTTCGAAAGAAAAATTTTTGTCGGCAGTTTGCGACGCAGATAAAGACATCCAAAATTAGTCTGCAGGTTAAACTGGCATTATATTATTCGTAAAATCAAAATCAGCACTGTGGTATTGCATGAAAATAAGATGATAAACTTTCGAACTACGAGTACATGCTACCTGTGGATTCCATCAGATAAAATACTGCACAAATCTTCGTCATTTATCTTTGAAATTTAAGACTGTTTTTGCTTTGAAAAATTTTGCTTTTTTCGCTTCAACTTCGAAGAAAAAAGGAGTCCTCCAGAGTGTGCGACGTGCGTCGCAGCACCGCTCTGTTTTTAATACTGGGGTTGGAATGAGAGTGGTGTAAGTCACCTTAACTTAGTTTTTAGAATAATTAAAGGTTTTGTGAAATAATCTGTAAAAAACAAAGACATAATAAATTGTACCTCCAAGAGAAGGATTTGCATTTTAACGTTGGTTGTTTTTTTCATTATACATCAATAATAATAATAATAATAAATAAATAAATAAAGTTGTAACTTATTTTAAATTAACTTTAAATAGTTTACAGCAATCTCATTCCTCATTTATGATGGGTTTACTCAAAGAAAGTGTTAAGAATTGAACGTAATCCCCCTGGCAGAAAACTATACCTACTGGTTCAATCAGCGTCATGGAGAAACCAACTTATAACGCAATTATTCTCACATCAACTGCAGTTAAGGTTAGGAGACAAATTTAGTGTTGTATCAGTGTCGAAAGATATTTGCTTTTTTTTCGGAACTTTTATCCTTTACAGACGAACTGCAGAAAAACTCAAATCCATGCTTAGTTCAAATCGTAAATCTTTTGACTTATACCACGCTTATTCTAACCAGTTCATCTGCTGGTTATTCATAGTAACTGACAGTTAAAATATATCGAAATTAAAAATTACTCCCTTTTATCTTAATAAAATGATTAGTGTCCTTTAACCTGTTGAAAATGCCCTTATCGAGCATTGAGTTTTAAAAAAGTTACTTTTGATCTGTAACTTGCCCTCTTAATTTTTTCTTTCACAAAACAATTCATAAGAAAAACCGCAGCTATCTCGTGGTATTTCTTGAAAATAAAACTTTAAAACAGTTTTCCCTGACATCTCATTGGAAACGAAATCATCCTCACTTAAGAACTTGGTCCGCTCAGTTAATTAGTTTTTAATTTTATGTCCAAAGCAATTCACTTCTTCCGACGCAATGTGTATTCAAAAGAATGATATCGCAGTCAGCGTCAGTTTAATTAGAAAGATTAAAGATTTTGCCTTTTGAAAAGGAAAGAGTTGGGAATTTGTTTAGATAAGGTAAAGGAGAAGAATTAATGGTAATTAAAAGCGAAATGTTTCACTCTTCAAAAATGAATTAATGTGGTTTATTAACCTGCAATGACTTTGATTTCACTTTCAACACAATAGATTTTCTAAAATAGAGGGTACATTAAAGCAAATACGCATAATTATTAGAACACGAAAAAGTAAGTCGATCTTTGTTTGGGGATTATTTCAAACTTCTTCCCCAAGGCACAAGTCTCAAGCTATAATTATCTACCCGACAATTAACACCAAAGAAATAAACGGCTGTAATTATAACAAAAAGGCCGAACTAACAATAACATGATATTGCTCAATTAATACTAATGAAAGGGTTAACCGAAAAAAAATGAATGCTTTTACACCTAAACTTGTAGCTAGAAAAACAAATTCATGTTTTGAAAATAATATATATATATATATATATATATATATATATATATATATATATATATATATATATATATATATATATATATATATATATATATGTGTGTGTGTGTGTGAAAATATTGATGTGAAAAACTATTAGATAAATTTTGTGAAAACTTGTGAAAATGTCGCGAAAAGTGAAACTTGAATCTTTAATATGTGTATCACAGTAAATAAATTTCCGAAACCAATACCAGTCTTGAAAGAAAAAAAATAGAAGTTGACTGATAAAGATACTCTAAATTAGCGAATTAGTTTATGTTAATTGTTTCTTTTATTTACAAATATTTTGCCTTGCCTCGCCTCGAGTAATATATCAACCTATTGAAGCATTTTTTTCGGTTAAATTTTCTAATGAGTATATGAAAATTCATTAAACTATTTTTATTATTTGATGTTTCTTTGCTTCTTATATCGTTGAAACCAATGTACATGCGTTTAATTGCCAATCAATAATAATAGTCAAACGTATGATAACCTAAAAGAAATACACAATTAATTTATTTGTTCATTTATTCTTTCAATTTATATTTCGTTCATAATCTTTCTTTCAAAAAATATCGGCAATTATACTTAAATTAAAGAATCCCTTTTAGATAATTATTTTACACGATTACAACTTTATTTCCTTAAATTTATAATGTAATTGAATGTGAACTAATTCCATTAAGTTTGTTTGAATTAACAAACTAGTTTTTAACCTTTTAATATTTGTAACAAGTCACAAATTTGAGTTTTATAACTTGAAACATATTTGAAACGTCCAGAAGCGGACAAAAACATCGCTGCAGTCCTACCTTGTTGGTTAACGTTAAAGTTTTTTTTTTTTTTTTTAACTTGGAAGTTTTTCATTTTAGCAGAGATAATCTGAACTAACATGGATCAAAGAACACGAATGAAATTATACCATTTCTTGTTCAATTATTAGAGGAAATTATAGAATTGATGATGCAATGGTTGTGCTGTTGCATTTATAAGATGTCTTAAGAACTTTCCAACGTTTTCAGTAATAAAGCAAATATATTGTTTCTTATCGCACCCGTTTCTTTGAGAAGTTTAGTGGGAAGTAAAAAATAAATTAATAATTCTACAGAATTACTAATACACTAATTGAAAATATATTTAGAATAATTTACAAGGCGCACCAGAACTCTTAGTCAATACTTCAAAAGTTTATACAATAGTCCATGGGGTGTAATCAGTAGAAATAAAACCAGGGCTACCTCCAATTGTTCTCAAGGTGATAGAGCAAAGATGCCTGAACCTAATGAAAAAGCTGAACAAAAAGGAAAGACAATATGAAAGAAAAATAGATATAGTATTACATGAGTCTAATTGGAAAATGTTTACTTACTGGTGAAGTACAAACGCTGAAACTGTTCAGAAACTGCCCAATATATAACTTTACATCTGTATTTTTTACTTTCTGATATATTTTAAATAATTCAGTTCCTAATTTCATATTTTGTTACGTACGTCAGTTTATGTGTTTCAAATTGCCAGGCAGGTGGCGCCAAAAGGAGGTTCAGTAAGTTATTTTCCGTGTTACGAAGGCCGCCTTTTTTGCCTCTTCTTTTAACACGTTTTCAATGTCTGATGCTGGCGGTGAAAACCTTTAATGTAAAATACCGTTACAGATGCGACAGTTATAAAACCCGTAACATACACAAATTAATGTTTTTGTTACTAAGACATTATGTTTTAACTTGTATCGTTTTGAAAAAAATAATTGAAGTTTTCAAGTGTTTGCTCTTCATTCCAAGCCTAAAGGATTTTTTTTTTTTTTTTTTGGTTACGTTCAGAATGGCCAAATAAACCTGCATCGGTAAGATAAGTATTCTTCTTTTTCCCATTGATTGTTCTTCGCCACGAACAAGTGAAGTATTTAAATTGCTTGTAGTAGATTTGTTTCGTCAAATCTGGGTGAATGTCTGGTAGATAAAGTTTCAAAGTGTTGGGAATATAAACTTCCATTTTTACGCGGTTATAATATTAAATTTAAATTCACATCTAGTTGTTTGAATGAGTGTCCAAACATTAACATTTGCGGCTCAGGTGCGGGGCACGCATTAATACTGTTCGTCGTTTGTTTCAGCAGTTTGTGACTTAACGCATTCCACGATTTCTGTAAACTGCAGAGGCTGTACGCGCATTTTTAGACGATTTTGATAAGCGGTAGTAAAAAATCGGTTGCTGCAAAAAAAAAAAAAAAAATTGCAATTGTACTATATTATTAATACCCAAAATTATCGCCCGCTGTTGGAGAGGTTTGTTTTTATTCAAAATGGTACTTTTAACGAAGCAGTGGTTTGAATGCTATATTTATGCTCTTTCGGAAGATTCATATTCTGTTATCCAAAAAAAACAGTGAGGGTCATGGCTTGGTGTCAACAATAAAGGCAAAAAACTTCAAATTGGAGACGAAAGAGGAATTAAAATTCCAAACAAGTATTCAAGAAAAAACGGACACCTTTGACTGTTGCAAAGGTACGTTTTTAAGGCTAAAAGAAAATCCCCCTAGTCAAAGGACAGTTAAAAATTATTAAAATGCTCGGTGTCCACCGTAATCAAAATGATAAACGTTGATTTAAAGCTTAAGAAAGCGAAAAACCGCAATGTGCATCGACTTTCTTTAAAACCATATCGCCGAACGCAGGAAAAGCTGCATAGTTCTATACAAGAAACGCTTATCCAAAGAAAAATGGATAAAAATTATCACAATCGATGAGTCATGGGTGTATTAAATGATTGCAGCAAAAAAAAAAAAAAAAAAAACAGTTGATTATCAGGAAAGGGGGAGAACAAATTTTTAGTACGTGGTTCAATGAGTTAAAAGGAAGTTTTTCAAGGGATTCATGATTTTTTGGTTTTTTTATATTATGGCCAAATTCCAAAATAAATAAATAAATAAATAAATAAAATAAAAAAAAATAATAACAATTAAAAAAAGTAACTAAAGTTTGAAAAACAAACGGCGAGATTAACTCCAAAAATTATCAAGAACATATTTTATCAACTTTTTTTTTCAATAAAATAACATCGCTTTTCTCACAGTGCAATCAAATTGGGGAACTCCAACAAGACAACGCTAGAAGTCATACTTCAAAAATCACTATAAATTTCCTAAAAGAAGGAACACAGAACCGGGATCAACACTTTAATGACATCCCCTCTAAATCTCCCGATGTATCATCAATGGATTTTTGTGATTTCGGACTTTTGAAATCTTTATTATCCAAACGTCGTCGCTAGGGATTACAATACACCGGTATACCGAATACCGGTATTTCGAGCAATTTTGCAATTTCATAATACCGGTATTTGCTGGGGCAAAATACCGGTATACTAGGTATTACTGAAAGTAATAAATAGTTTTAATAAAAGAATATTTGGCTTCAAAAGCACGAACTAATACAATATCATTGAACAAAAATAGCAGAGAGATTGCAAAATCATATTGTCTTTACTAGAAGGTGAAATTAATCACATTTTTGTGCGTTTTTATGCACCATGTTATCATTTTTTCCATTTCCCTGATCACTCAGTTTCCCTTTTGTGAAAGTTACAAAAAAAAAAAAAAAGGAAAGAAATTTAAAAAAAATAATGATAATATTAATACACACAATATAAAAGAAACACATACACAAAAACGGATTTATCCAAAAGTAACACACAAGAGATGGAATTATTTGATAATAAAGGAGTTCTAGACAATTAGAGAAGGTTCATCGCACATTGTTAACGATACCGCCGACTTGCGCGAATTCAGAAAATGTATTTTCAACTGTAGAGAAGTTGAGCACCAAATTGAGTTCCGGGCTTAGAAACAATTCAATAGACGTATTATGTTGTTTACTATCATAAATACAATTTTTGTACAAAACTAGGAACTGTGGCATCGAAACAATATATTTTAAAGCATTTTTTGAGAAATTTCAAACACCGGTATTAATACCGGTATTCCGGTATCACGTTTTAAAAATATCGGATACCAGATTGAATTTTTGGTCCGGTATTGCAATCCCTAGTCGTCCCAAAACCCTTACGGGACTCTAGAAAGCTGTTCAGGAGGAATAGGATAGAATACCTCTTCTGACACTTCAAAATGCATTATTATCCTGAAAATTACGGTGACATAAGCCAGTTCAGAAATAGGGCAAAAAAATAACACATTTCAAACACAAGAATTTTATGTAATTTAGTTTTGTGAATGCAATATAGTACATGGTCTAAAAAATGTGTTAACAGCCCCTGTAAATGCAATACGAGCATCCTTATTTTGCAAAGTGTTTTCAGCAGCTTTAGAAACTGGGAAAGTTTTTAACATTATACGTTTTCGGTTTACAGTCAATGATTTAGTTATATTGGAGATCGACCCGGGTATCTGTATTTGTTTGCACTCTTTTCACATAAGCTCTCATATCACCACATAAAATAATCTGCCCGAGACAGAACCTGCAAATTTTTAGCTTTTCCTTTTATTTATTATTTTTTATTTTTGTAATCTACATTCTTTCAACTTTACGGACATGCTACAAACTTGCTTTTTTGGTTTCCGCAAAAAAAAAAAAAAAAAAAAAAATCCTTTTACCAGTGCCCTAGCTTGAATTGTCAATGTGTTATTGATGTCTGTGGGAAATCAAATGCGTATTTTCTTTTATAGATTATTTTATCTATCATTGACATGCCCATAGCAGAATTTACCAATAGATTTGAAGAGACATTGTATGTATTACATAAATGTATTGTAATTGTTTGTAAAATACATATCCTACCTATATAACATCATATGTATGTTTCATTAATATTCATGTTTTTTTTTTTTTTGTAAACAGAATTATTGTATTAGCTTGAAAAATGCACTCTCCAGTTTCAAATAGAAATGTGGAAAAAAAACCAGCTTCTAATTAAAATAATTATCATTACAGCCATCAGTGCTTTACCTTAAATTCCAGCTTACGTTTTTCATGGGAATTTATGGCATCTTACTCTTCCTACTGGATTTCTTTTCATTATTAAGACAAGTCGGGAAGAAATATCCTTCACCTCGATATTTATTTAAGGACACAATTCAATTTCTATTCTTGATTAAAGGTAAGAAAAACAAAGTGCGTAATTAAACTGCAGAGAAAGAGAGCAGAATTTGACGAGAACGTAGGTAAATTGGCGTCTTTTCGTATTTCGTTGTCTTTTAATTAAAACTCGGGCTGACGAGCCGTCTTTCTTGATTTCCTGTTACCTTATTTTCGGGCAACAAATTCTGACAGTTACTAAACGGGAACAAAAGCATCGCCCTTTCTATAAGGGTAATATTTTTCACTTTCTGGGTTACAAAATAAGTTTAATTAGAGCTTAAATGCACCTTGTTCCAAAAGAAAAATGGACTCGATTTCGTTCAAAAATTTTACAAGTATTTTTTTATCACTTTACATATGCGGAGTAAGTTAAAGGAAGAAAAAAACTCATCGTTGTTTTAGGATTTTTTTTCTTCCGCATAAGACTTTGCTGAACGAGGAAAAATTTTAATAATGGTTTCTTATACTTTGGCCTTATAAAATCAGTTTTATATTCTTTCACTAAGATTTTTACTTTTTTATGTATTTTTCTTGAAGCAGTATTCCGATGCATTTTTTTAAGCGATCGTTATTTGTCTGTGCATCTTCTAATAAAAGAGTTTTGAGATTTTTAACGATAAAAATGTCACACACTATTTATTTTTTATGCACTTTAACTTATCAGGGAACCGGATCGTTAACCTTTTCACAAAGTGGAACTGATATTTTCTTGGAGCTATATAGGCTTTCTTCGCAGAAGAAAGTTTAGCGAGTCAGAAGATAACATCAAAAAGAAAAAAAAATAAGTACAAAGTAAAATTCATTGTGTTAAATTTTATTTCATACCAAAAACAAAAGAATAGATCCTGAAAAAATGAAAGGTTCAAAAATACTTGCTTGGGGCTAGAAACAAAATAAACATTTTTTTTCTTTCTTTTTTTAAGAAGCAAATAAAAAAAAGCCAATATGTTGCACTTAGGAGTTATTTCAGTTTAATTTCAAACGCATCTCTGCTCTAGAAATATTGATTTATCAGCCCGCATCTTTTCCTTCATTATAATGGATAATTCAAAAGTAGTTTTACATTTAAGATTTCATTAATTAAGGAAGCATGGATGGGGTGGATACAAATGAAATGCATGATCAAAATAACATAAAATTTGAACCCTAAAAAAGCTTAAACTTATGAGCAGAAGCGGTAAAGAAAATTACGCTAACGGGCATTACAATTACACAATAATCCTTCCGATATACTGTAGTGTAGATTGATGTGTAACACTGCCCCCTAATAACAGGTGTGCTACTGATTCCATTGTTTCATTGGAAAAAAATAACTTATTTTTTTCTGTTTGTAGAAGATGTTCGACATAACCAAGGTATTGAGCAAGGGCGACTCGTCACTACGCGTATTGCAGTTAAAAGTAGCATGATGGTATTCATCCCTCTAAACGTTCATGGAATGATATCTCTCAGGTCTAGAGCAGTCACTGGCTGCCCGTGTACCCGTGAGAGTATCTCCGCATCATAAAATCTGCTGGGGTTCAATCTGGTGATAGCGAAGGGCAATTAAACTTAGAATATTTTAAAATCATTATGTTTTCAGTAAAATTTTCCAACAAGAATGTTCTTAATTCACATAAAATTTAGAACGAGACACTATTCGCCTTGACGATGATACTGGTAATTCATGTATTTTCGTAACATACAAAAAAGGTGGCCCGCAAAAGTGCAATACAGCATTTTGTGATTTCATACATTTCCTGCCAAATACAGGACAGCGAACTTTAAACTTTAAAGGGCCCAAAGAAGAAAGAAGCGATAAAACCACAACAAACATTGAGATCAGGACAATGAAATGGTTTGATGAGCTATTCACCTGGGTGATATGTTTCATAAATGCGATTGTTTTGCAACGAAAGGCTGGTCCAGGTCCTCATATAGGACCCCTCTTTTATAAGTGTTCTCTTATTTTTGTCACCCATCCTATCTGTATGGTTTTTATACATAAACAGAAATGCATTTTAAACTCAAATTCAAAAAATTGAAAGAGAATAACCAAAACTGCACTGTAATGTCCGACCAAAGCTGCTTGAAACAAAAACAGTACAAACATATTCAGGAAAAACAGGAAATAGAGGGTGTCAAATTTTAAAATGCAAAATTATAAAGGATACAAAATAAAATACATCAATTAGGGACAAATACGTCGTCAAGGGGGATGAATTTTGGGGCTGGTCATCCCCCACTGACGGCGTATCAGTCACTAGTTCACTATTTGAAAGAGTTTAACCGAAAATGCACTATAATGTCAGCGCAAAGCTGCTTGAAACAAAAACAGTACTAACATATTTAGGAAATAGGTATAAAAAAATAACGTGTGTTGAATATGCAAAGACATATCGAGTTCAGTATCCTCTTATGTGCAAAAAATACATTGAAGTACAAACATCAAAAGCAAGTGACACTTCTTCTCAAATAGAAGTCAACGATATTTAATTCACTTATATCAGTGTTTTAGAAATAAAGTTCGTGACGAAAAACGACTAAATTATGCGAAACGGGGGAGCAAATACAGACGACAAAGCTCATACCCCAAGACAAAGAGACAGCTAATAGAAAAGAAAAATATTTTCATCATCTGCAAGGAATAAAAAGAAATTTCAGAGCTTCCTGAAGTAAAATAACTTCTTTAAATTCTTACTCACAAACGAGCGATCGAATAATTCTTTATAAAGCAATCAACTAGGATATCTGCGATAAATTTTATTCGGCTAAGATTAAAGAGGCTGGGGGGATTTTTTTTTCTTACGAATAAGAAAAATTTAATATATTTTGCACGAAGCAAATTTTGATTGGACATTTCAAGATACGAACTCGAAAAATATTAAAATTTTAAGGATATTTTCTAGATACAGCAGGTATTTGATCTTCTGCCGCAGCGTTTCAAGATCCATGAATATTTTATGAGACATCATTCAAAAACTAACGCGTTTGAATGTTTTGAACACGCAGCACATATACAGTTCTTCTGGTACATAAAAAGCTGATGTTTTTCTTTATTTCACACATTATTTGTGCAACTACATCAAAATTATGAGGATTGTTTCAAAAAAGGGAAAGTTGTGAATGTTCATCGACAAATTTCTAATACCATTAGTGAACGAAGAAGCGAACGAATTCAATGATATGTAGCGCACATTATTTTTTCTACATTCACATTTTATATTTTGAGTAAATTGAGCATGCAGAAGTCCTTTTGTTGTAAAACTGTAGTAGGTAGCTCCAAATAATACTTTAACACCCTGTTATTGTAACCCCTTCAGTCGGAATTATGAAATATTGGACCGAAAATGTTGATATTTGGTACACAGTGTACTATGGTAAAGGGTATTTTATAGACAAAATTTTGAGTTTGTAGGAGAAAAATTAAAAGAGTTGTGGCACGTCCAATGTTCCGGACTTATATTTTTGAAATCAATATTTCATATACAGAAACGATAAAATACTAAACACACTTCAGTATAAAATGTTCTACAAACAATTATAAAACATAATATAAGCGTTTGAAACGATTATTTAAAGATTACATATTTTTAAAAAAATCAGGAAACGAAACCTCGCTTTTCAGATGAAAATCCATGGTTGGAAAAGGGTCATTACATGCGAAATGAGCAAATCAGCTGTGGCTGATATGTCACAGATTTTAATGAAAATTTTATTTAAGTAAATCATGCATATCTATGAGGGAATGCAAATTATGAAAGTTTAAAAACTGTTTGTTGCTCTATTATTGAAATTAGAAGTTGGTGCTTACGCTAAGCCTAAATTTTCAGAGTTCATAGGCAGCCAGTTTGTGACTCAATAACTCCGTAAGTTAAAAAAGTACACTTAAAAAATAAATATTTCCACATTCTATAAACAAATCTCTATTAGGAAAGAGCAAAGTAAACTTTATTCAGATCTTTTTTTGAATCTGAGATATTAACAAAGATTGAAAAATTGCCGATTTACTTCAGATTTCAAATCACTCTTCTAGCTCTTTTAATGAAAAAATAACAGTAAAAATGATTCACATCGAAAACATATTTATGACTAACTAACTGTTCTAAATTAGTAATTGTTTTTGAATTCTTTGATGACGAAATCGTCCTTTAAAAAATCAAAAAATTCTGAAATGTTCATTTTTCCCTCTATTTCAGATGCTTGTTTGAACATGAGGGAATGCTCTAAATTTGCTAGTACACATGACCTATTAAAGATAATGCTTGTCTGGAAGTATTTGAAAAATATATTAATGAAAGTACCATTAATGTCTCCAAGTGGATTTTCCTACAAAAATTGAGCCACAAATTTTTAAGCAGATTGAAAAAGCTTTTGTAGAGAGCAAAAAAAAAAAAAAAAAAATCTTGTGATGCATTTCTTGAAGTTATTATTATTGCTTAAGAGATAAATTTTGTCCACTTATATTTTTTATAAATTTCACATTATGCCAAAATATATTTTTTAGAAAATTAAATGAATGTTAGATATGCTTGCTTTTGCATCATTTAGTCATTTATCTAGCACTTTGAATTCTTGTAATTTTACAAAAAACATAAAAAAATGGTATTGTTCTGAATTTTATTTTAAGCGTGGAAATCAAAAACCAATTTTGAATTTCTTGACGCAAATGGTAGAAATACTGCTCTATATTCTTGCGAAATTTGAATGCTGTCGAAAGTTTCCCGCATTAAAATTTTTGTGCCTATGTAAAGGGGAAAATCATGATTTTACAAAATGTTACTAAGTTCAAAACTGATTTTGAAGACTAAGGAGTTAAAATGCAACTTCAAAAGTAAGGTATTTCTTTTATGACATTTAGCACAATGTTGGGTATTAATTTCAGCACAGTTAAGACATTCCTTAAAGCTTGAGATTAAAAACTAAAATACTTAATTATGAGAAAACTGAAATATTTTCAGTTTTTAAAACATGGTTAAAAGTTAACTATAATAAATATGAAAAACACTACTGAAAGCAGATGAATTGTCCTACTCTATAGATTACAACAATTTGTAACTTTTATGTTTACAATAAATAATTGATAAAACACAAGCCTTCAAAAATTTTACATTTAGCATTTATGAGAATACTGTTAAATGTGACCAAATTTCAATCGCATGTAACTACTAAAATAAAAAATATTAAGCCAAAATATTTTACATGTTTCTATATAGGCATAAAAGGAACCTGTATACCAAAGTTCATAAAAATCTGTTACCATGCGGCAACCACTTTTTTGTCATTTTTGCTCATTTAGTATGGAATGACCCAAAAATGAGCCACTCTCTATCTCTCAATCCTTATTATCAGTGTTGTCAATCTCAAAACGAAAAATTATTTCACAGATTATAATAAGTAGAATGTAAAGAGTCAACTACAAAAAAAAAATCAACTAATTAAATCAATTATTAAATGATTAGCAGCTGTTTAAAGTGTATGTCCGGTATACCGGACACCAGGTCTGAAGGGGTTAATAAGGTTAAGGTCCTTGGTCAAAATTTCAGTGACAAAAATTAAACGAAGATTTTATTCTACGTTGAGTGACACGTATTTTTTTCCGGTACGCAAGGTGGCTGAGTTACCACAAAAAATTCTGCTTTTCTTTTTTTTTACCCTTTTTCTCTTGGATTGTACATGTTTAATAAATGCATTGCACATCTTTTTGTAGGTACTTTCGGGAGATGTGAACCAGAAGCATATATGGATATCATCCGAGGTTTAGAAATTTTTGTTTTTCAACCCTAATGTTTTTGAGCTAGTGTTTCCAACATTTTTTTTTTCTAATAGTTTCCAAAACTTAATTTTAAAAAAAATAAATAAATAAAATAACAAATTTTGCCATTTTATTAAATTAAAATTTAATTAGTCAAGAAACACATGAAATGTGGCAACACAGACTTTGGTCAAATTAAAAGAAGTTACAATAAGCAATAAAACTATTTTGATATTTTTTTATCTAAGAATATTTTATAAAGATGACATTTTTATATTTTTATTGGTGTTATTTTGTTCCGCAAACTACGGACGCTGAAAAGGTTTCAAATGAAGACCTAGTCAAAAGTTAACATGTATACAGCTAAATATTGGGCATCTTATTAAAAAAAAAAAAAAAAGTCTCAAGTCATTTAAACAAAATTCTAATAACAATAATTGCGACAAAATAAAGCATCTGAACTGAAAGTAAGTTGCTCACATTTTTTATTTCCTCAATCCCTATTTTAAGCAAATCGAAACAGGCAAGCATGCGCAGAACGGCAGGGAGTAATATCTTCTCAGTTTGAATGTAAATAAATCTTTTGTCTAACCCCAGATAATATATCATTCCGACGGGTGTAGTATGATTTGTTATGAGGTGCTTCATTTCTGAACTGGAAATATATGTTTATGTAGTCTAGTGTGACTTGCAACAAGAGTGTGGCAAAGTGTGACACTTTGTGACAAAGGAAGGTGATGGGATCAAAATGTTTCTAAAAAGTGTAACATCATTTTATGGGCAGCCCTAGAGGATGTTTGTCGTTATTGTTGGCTTCTAGAACTGCTTGCATGTTGTGTCGAAAACAAGAAAATATTTAAGGAATGATATGGGGGACACTTACCAGGAAACCATACAATAGTGTCGTAATGAAAACTCTTCATAAATTATCAACAAAAGAGCATAGAGAAACATGTTTTTGGACGCATAAGTTATTTTTCCACGTAACCTCGCTATAGATATATGAGGTCTTAAAGTTTGCTAACATTTTGAGAAAAGTCGTCAAATTCAGCAAGTGTTGATGAAAAAAGGCACACACTTTAAAAGTGAAAGGTGCTGCCACATGCAGACTGAAATAGAGAAGTACGGTCAACTTCTCGCCAAATCTTTAATTTTGGTGAATTTCTTACGAATTTGGTGACCATATATCTCGGGGGCACGAGGGCAAATCGTTTTTGCTTCAAAAAATATCTCGATGTGCTCTTTCGATTTTTTTTTCATTATTGCACTATTGGTGTGATTCCTTGGTTCGTAAAGTATACACTGTTCTGGGTAGGGACATGGCATTACATTGGCGTAGTCAGGGGAGGGCTGCGAGGGACAACTGCCCCTCCCTAGAAGATAACCTCTTACTCCCACGCTCTTTTCAAATGTCATCAAAGATAGTTTAAAATTGAATTTTAAGACTTCAATCTCGAAACACTTCCGGGTTATAGTCACATAACCACTTTTTCTGACATCACTTGACAAAAATAAGGATTATAATTTCAAGCAATTTCCGATCTTCGTACTAGGGGGGGGTGACTAAAAACCACTATTTTGTTGCGCTTATGCTTGCCCCCTCCTAGCAGGGATCCTGGCTACGCCCATGTGGTAGGTATGTACAAGTTTTTTCATGTTCATTTTCTTGCATATTATACATCTATGAAACTGCAACTTCACTGTACAAAAATGCTTATTTAGATTCCACTAAAAGTAAAACATTTTTCGTACCTTTCAATTTCAACATTTTATTGATGTTTGTGGGAAATGGAAAACGAGTTTTTTTTTTTTTTTTTTTTTCAAATATCTCTCAAAGTCAATTTTGTACACCTTGCCATTGACCTGCAGACTGTTAACAAAGACTAATATCGGCGTATTAGAGCAAAATTTTTATTTACTCCAAACTACTTCTAACCCACTGCTTCAAAAGAATTCATTAATTTTCCTTTGATATGGCATGCAACAGAGCGGAACAAAAACCAACTTACCACAAATAACCGAGTATTTGCCGGTCCGCCCCGATGGCGAATTTGGATAAACAGCTCTCCCACAAACTGTCACCTAAAAAGAAGAAACAAAAAGAAAAATTAAGAAAACGTGAGTGCGGCAAGGGGAAAAAAAAACAAGAAACAAGTTCAGAATTCAGTCAATTTCAAGAATGCCAAGCCGGGACAACGAAAAAAAGATTTCTGAAACGCGATAAAAATAGAGCGAAAGTTGACTGAACTTTCGTTTGTTCATGCGTTAACCGGGAGAAAAATATGCTGATGAGAGGCAACCAGTTTTTGCTTATAAAGCTGTGAAATGAAAAGTAAATGCAGCACTAGTTGAAAAAAAAAAAAACAAATTTGTGAGCGTATCCGGGATGGCAAAAGACTCTTAAAAGGTAGACGCCAAGCAAATCTCTAATATAAATCTTTCATTTACTCAGTTGGTTTAAGCGGAAAGCTTTATTTTGCCCTTATTTAATAGCTGAATTAAATCGCATGTAATTTAAGTGTAACAGCTGTCAAATATTGAACAAGCTTTCTTTCCTTAAGTTCAGAATGGTAATAAACTAAGAGATTAAGCTTTGCGATTGGGGAATATTCTATAACGCAATGTCTAAATTGGACTAAAATATCGCATAATACGTTTCTGCTATGATTTTTTTTTTTTTTTAATTTCAATCGGCGAAATTTCATTATTTTTTCACCTTTATTTTTAGCAATATAATACGGTGCTAAAGCGGTTCAATAATATAGGTAACTTTGAGCCTTGCACTGTAAAAACGATTCAGAAATGTTATGGGCAGCTAATGAGCCCAATGTCTGCCAGTAACACATCTTGCAAAAACCAGAAACGTTTTCCACTAAAAGTCAGTAATCTTCCTGAAATTACCCTTGTATAGTTCTGAAGAATTCGGAAATCTCCCCAGTTTGAGCCAGTCAGGAATCTTCGAGGGAAGCTCAGTATGTTTACTGTAATTGGTTAGATAGCTCCCGAATTACTAAAAAGAACTTCGGAAGCACCAATGCAACCATACCCAAAGCTAAGGAATAATTGCAAGTAAGAAGCAAGACTGCAATTCTGCCTTGCAAAGCTGCAGCTATCCAGAGACTTAATTCGGTTTCGTTGGGAGTACACTGGAAAAAAAAAACATACTAGAAAATACCTAGGAAATTGGGTTTCCATAAATACAACTTCTAAAGTAACGCTTTTTTTTTTAGTATAGGCACTTTTTTGCTGCTTTAGTTTTTATTTTTTCTGGTGTCTTAATATTTTTCCTGTCCTCTTAAGTTCTTAAAAATGTTTTCGGATTCTGATTATGACATTTGACAAAAATAAGGCAAGAGGTAGAGTTGCCGATTCTTACCCTTGATAAAATTTAAGATTTAAAAGAGGGAAAAATCCAACGTCGCAACTTTATCAAACTATTCAAATCTACGGAAATAGTTTTCCCTCTCCGAAAAAGACTTTTTCAGAAGTTTCGAATGTCTTCAAAGATAAATGAACCCGAATCCATCAACAAGGTAACCAAATGCATTATCCAAAACACTATCTACTTGATTATACATTTCCTTCGAAGAGAGCAGTGTTTGCAGACCTATTCATTCGTTAGGGAAGAGGAAAATAATTGTGACTTTTTCTAGCTAGAGAGCAGGAAACGATTCCTTTGGTTCAGTCGCCTACTGTGCCTAGAAATATAAATTATCGTATTATCCCATGCATATCCAGTGAATAACAGCTCAATGATACTCAATGATATCTATTTCGGGGTCATAAAGTTGTATTCATCGTGAAAGATTGCTAGACTTTAGGTAGTTTGTTACTTGAAACGCAAACAAGTTGCTCTAAATTCGGAATAATACTTTGAAACTGGATCATTCTATAAAAGCATTTTCGGAAAAGGAGAACTTATTTAACTATATTTATGCTTACTTTTCAGTAAAAAAAATGCAACGGATAAAAAGGTGTAAGAAATAAGTAAATATTACTTTACGCAAATTATGCACAAAATAAAAAAATTAAAAATAATAATAATGCGGTTAAAGTAAAAATAACATATTTCTTTATATTAGCAGCTATTCTCTCTTGTTACAATTGCGTAAGAATTACTTTGTTTATCAAAAAAGAATGATTTTTTTTCCTTTCAAAATTCTATCAAAAATACTTTCATATCCTGCTCTATTTAATCTTCTCTGGGAGCGATTGAAAATAAACATTTAGATTAATTCTGAGTTTCTACTAATGCAGCTTAAAATAGCAGCAAGTCAAAAAAAAAAAAAAAAAAAAAAACTTTTTTTGACAATATGTGGAGTTAGCTGGTTTACAGTCTAAGCCAGGGGTTCTCAAACTTTTTGGACTCACAGCACGCATTGAAGAGTTAGGATTTTCTCACGGCAATCTAGTTAATTTATATTGCTTGAAGTACGTGCGTAAGTGCAAGGCTACCCTAAGGTTCAAAATCTAATATCTCGCTTCTTTATGATTGAATTTCTTCAGCTTTGCATATTCATTAGATGATTCAAAGAAATTATGAAAAATAAAATCAAGTGAAAGTTTAAGTTTCAATAATGTTTTTCAGCAGTTTTAGCAACCAAAAGCGATTTGGTCTCATTAGGAACATGGCCCCCATAATACGGAAAACTCTGGGCAAAGATAACTTCACACAAAGTAGAAGACAAAAACGCAGAATCGAAAGTCTTTAACTATATTAAACCACATTTGATGACCTCAAAACCATTACCGAAAATTGCACGTTTACTTCCATGGAAAAGAGAAAGATCAGTCATCATATTTGTCGCAACTAATAAATCGTTCTTTTTTTTTCACTCATACGCACAATTCATGCATACATGTGTAGTATATGCTGCACTTGATCATATCCAACACCTGATATGCCGGTGTCATATTACAAAGACACCGGAAGCAAGCCATGGTCATTTTCCGGAAAACGTAACTTTTGCGTAAACGTGCACGCAAAAATTTTTAAGTTCGAAACTTTTTTTTTTCTTTTTTTTTTCGTTCTTACATGAGACTGTTACCTACTAGAAGTAACCATAAACAATAGCCCAGCTAAGTTCAAATTATTTTACTCATTTTTTTTTTTTAAATGCCTTGTTCATAGAAATAAAAAAAGAATAATTTAATGTTTAAAATTTAAGGCTTTTAATGTTTAAAATTTAAGTCCAATTTAATATCAAAGTAGTAATTTTGTTAACTGTGCAAACAATCAGCTATTTTAATGATTAGTGGGAATATAATATTAAGCTCTCTTAATTAATGTGCGGCTTAATTAGTAGTTTCAAATGTATGTTAAAAAATAGTATTTAGTAAATTTGAGGATATACTGGCAATTTATCATTTTGGTAGAATGCCTATATTTGATGTATTTCTCCTCCATCATTTATTTTCACCTCAGAAATATTGACATTGATAAGACCTGTCACGGTGGTGATATTCACGGCGGTGAGGAATTTTCCATTAATATAGGCTTAATAAATACATTTTTAAGGGATTTTTTTTTTCTTCGTTGCTACAATCTGCCCATGTTAAGCATACGAAAACATGTTATATTTTATTCTTTATTTATTTATGGCTTGTGTTGAAGAGAGAAATTATGTAGTTTATACTCCGAGTGACATTAAAGCTGAAAACGTCACTCCAAAGAAACCTTTAGATAAACCCCTTACTCCAGTTCTACTGTCAAAGACATAAGATTCCAAATTTCATCTTCAGTTTAAAATCAAAGGAGAGAGAAATATTGACTCCTTTATTTCAAAGCATACCGTTCTTTTCCTTCACAGCAAGCTATTATAGAAACGGCTTTTCCTTATCCTTCCAGAAAACATTTTACGTATAGCTTAATGATTTTTCTAATGTTTTCACCATTTTCTCCATCTTTTTTCTTTCTTTCTTTTCAGTGCTTTCTTACAATGAATGCGGATTTTATTATTGCGGATCACAATAAATCAAAATCCAATTTTTTTCGCTTTCTCATTCTATTCGATATGTTCTCCAAGAAAATATTCGACGGACATGCTGGAAAACTAAAAATCATTGATCTTGGCATCCGTAAGCCATTCTCAAAGTTACTTAACGTTCTTTTTCCTTGCTTGGCTCTCGCGAGCTAGTTTTCGATAACTTGGAATTTCTTTTATATTTTTCTGTTGTCGTTTTACGAAAATGAATTTTCTTCATACAAATTTATCAAAAGTTCAGTGTGCATCATTACTTTGTACCATCTGTGAACATGAGCGATATGTTTTTCAGATAAAACACAATAAATGTTCGTAAAACAATTTTTATATACTTTTCTTTTTCTTGTGACCAGGTAGCATAATTTTTTTCTAATTTCTCTTTATGCTAGATTTCAAGTCTTAACAATAATATAACATTGTATAAAATACACTTTTTTAATTTATATAAAAGACAAACATCGCATCACTATTTTATACGAATTATTTAAAAAACTATTAACTCTACACATTTGAACTTCTAAAAAAAAAGGTAATTGAACATACTACTGTGATGTAAACATCGAAAATCTAATCTACGTGTAATATAAGGTTTTGATGTTATGATCAATAAAAGTTACGGGGCAAAAAGCGCGTTTTTTTTTTCGGGGAAATGTATTAAACATTTACCCATGAAACCTGTTTTCAGTTAAGTATTTCCAAATTGGAGGATCATATCATTCTTTGATATCTAACGAAGAGCTAGACACAAGTAAAAAATATGAAAAAAAAGAATGCTTTGGAAGCGTTAGGGAAATGGTAGTTATTTCGCTGGAAAAAATGACTTTTTTTACTAAAAAAGAAACCTTTAAAAAATGTTCCCATCAACTAAATAGTCTAAATGCGTTATTTCTGCTATATTTTATAATCATTTTAAGTTTTAGAAAGAAGCAATGAATATTAAAGACAAAAATATTAAAAGTGTTCGCCCACCTTCAATGCTGCTATCATTATGACAAGTTTAAATGAGAATTTCAAAACCTCGTTTTGCTTAGCCTCACTCATTTGCGAGTTTAACTCAGTAAAATAAAACGAGCTGATGTGTGCATCACATGACTTCCTTTTACTCCAATTTAATGTCATTTTCTCATTATTGGCAGTTTGAATGTGATTCAATAGTTGGCCCTCAAAATATCACCAACAGTGGCCAAATTGAAACCACATTTAAAATAAATAAATAAATAAATGAATAAAATAAAAAAATCACCAAATTTGTCGCCAAGTTGGTGACAAAACTTGGCGACCAAAAAACTGGCGATATATCGCCAAGTGTCCGCCAAATTATAACACCACTTGAGTTTACATCGAAATTAACAATGATTCCCCCCCCCAAAAGGGGCAAAAGACCCCCTTTGGAACATCCGAATGCAACCAAAAAGAGAGGGGCACAACTAGACCCCTCTAGGAGTCTAAGTATCAAATTTCAACTTTCTAGGACATTCCGTTCGTGAGTCATGCGACATACATACATACGCATATACATACGTACATACAGACGTCACGAGAAAACTCGTTGTAATTAACCCGGGGATCGTCAAAATGGATATTTCGGGTGTCTGTACGTTCCTAGGCATATATCCACGTGTGGTCGGGTTGAAAAATAAACTCAACATTCATTCGGGGGTGAGCAAAATAGAAATTAAGGCCGATTTTTGAGTGAATTTTTTTTCGCGAATACAATACTTTCTTTTCTTTGTAAAAGGAAGTAAAAGTAAGAGCTATGTATCAGCCTCGAAATCCAACATTTATGATCAAGCAATGACAAAAACTGCATAAGCTTTTTTTTTTTTTTTTTTTTTTTTTGTAATTCCTGCTCAAACATTACATAGATCAGTTTCACTCGTTCGTGAGTTCAGCTCAATGAAATACAAACGAAAGATTCAATTCACCTCAAAATCAAACACTTCAGATCAAGCATTCACAAAACTACGCGCTATGATAATTTAATAATATTTTTTGGTAATGTTTGACATGCGGGGAAATGATTTATTTTGACGAGGTTGAACTTAATCCGGCATCTTAACTAAACGGCGATTAATTCTTTGAAAATCTACCCGCTTTGGGTCACCCTCCCCTACTTAGTAACTTTAATTTCCATTGAAGAACTGAATGCGGATTGTGGTAAAAACAAAGGAATGAGTAAACCATCTTGATAATTTATGAAGCTTGAACTGAATTTAGAAAGTCTCTACAATTAACCACTGGTTAAATTCCAATTTCATGTGGAAAAAACACAACACAATTGTCTTTTCTATAATTGAGTTGCGATCGAATACTGCGATTAGTAAGAAGTTTTAAAACTAAAATATTTTAATGTAAGTCACCTTCATCTGATTTATATGCTTACGTTAGTTTAGTTCAGGAAAAACAACTAATGATAATCGCACTGATCTCTCAATCTGACATTTGGTACCAAACAATCTTTGCACCAATGAATTATCGATTTCATATTAAATATAACTCCAATGCAGAAAAATCAATGGGCGAATTTGTTTGTCCCAAAGCATATTTTATATTCCTTTGTTTTTTTTTTTTTTTTAATTTTGAAGAACAACTGAATACAAAAGCATTTTTCTGTTGAAAGCAATATTATACAGAGACAGAGAGACAGAGAGATAAGTATGTAGAATATATATATATAGAGAGAGAACGGATAAGATTACCCCGCATCTTTAATTTGTAATAAATTCAAATTTTCAAACCTGCGAGAAAAAAATTTAGAATTTTTTATTTTTACATTTATGAAACTTTTGCAAACACTTACTGAGATGCGTAGGAGCAACCCAGTGTTTTTTTTTTTTTTTTTTTTTGATAATAAGCGTAAGCTGATTACTATCTTTTAATTGGAATTTTTTAATAAGATCGTCTTTAATGAACGAAATTTACTAAATCAATCAAAATAAATAAGTAAAAACGCACACAGTGAAATGCCGAATAAAAGAGCGAGAGTTTTTAGTATTGGATGTTGCAATGCAAACTAGGTGTTGAAGTCGTCCCAAATGCAAAATACCGATTTTGAAAAGTCTACTTACAAAAGGCTCTTCTGCTACGAAAGACAGTTGATTTTGGAAGTTTCTCCATTATGAGGGTTTTAAGATCAAGGACTGGGTGATTTACATGTCTCATCTACCATAAACGTATCGTTGTGTAAACAGAGGCACGAGAAAGGGAGGAAATCGAAAAGTTTTAAACGTTCTGCCTTGCAGGCTGACATTCTTTAAATATTTATTGAAATTTCCCAGACTTTCTCCGGAGAAAGATTCTCTTTTAATTTAACAATCGCAGAAATGGAGATTTCGCCACAGGCTTTTCGAGTTTCAATGGAGATTGCAAATCTGGAAAATGAAGACGGCACAAATCGATCAAAGATTCAAACTGGGATTTTATGGCTTCGCTTGCATACAAATCAGCGCCAATTTAAGCACTGGGATAAACATTTTCACAATCAAAACCATTTCAACAACTCATTATGAATGGTGTTTATTATAAAGGACATAGAAAATTATTTCTGCTTTAAACTATTCAAACTATAAACTAATCATGGCATTGCTGCAAGGTTTAGAAATAGTGATAAATATAGTTTGTGAATGCGTGTGTGATCTCTAGATGTTAGGCAAACTTGAAGTAAAGATTAAGTAAACGTAAGGGAAAAAATTAAATGAATATTTTCACACGAAGCGCATCCATCTCTTATGAGGAAAAAAAGTGTACATCGTTTCTAGTACATTCCGTCGCAGATTTTTTTTTTTCTGAAAACTACATGTCATCACAGCTTATTATTATTTTTACGGTAATTATCTTTTAATTTAACGATAAAAGGAGTTTTCACCACTCTTTTCGAGTTTCAACGGCAGTTGCAAATTTGAAAGATGAAGATTGCAAAAATTTAAAAAAGATTAAAACCAGTGTTTTATGGCTTAGCTGCATACAAGTCAACGCCAGTTTAGGTGCCGAAACAATTATTCTCATAACCAAAACCATTTTATCAACTCATTATGAGTGGGATTTATTACAAGTGACATAAAACATTATTTATACTCTTAACTATTCAAACTATAATACTACATAACATTGCCGCGAGTTTTAGACATCATAACAAAATATTGTTTTGTGAATCTTTGATGGATGCTAAGATTTGAAATTAAACTTAAAGTGGTAGAATGAGTAAAGGCAGGGGGGGGGGAATCAAATGGATCTTTTATAATCAACCGCAATAACTTTGAATAAAACATCATTTTCATATGTTTAACGTATTAATAATAAACGTTCTCATAATCAAAACCATTTCAGCAACTCATTATGAAAGTGTTTATTATAAAGAACACAAAAAAATTATTTCTTCTCTAAACTGTTTAAGCTATAATACTCTTCATATCATTTTTGCAAGGCTTATTACTCATAACAAAATATTGCTTTCTGAATATACGCAGGTTTGAGGTCGAACTTGAAGTAAAGATTGATATAACGTATGACAATAGCACAGCGAGAATTACCTACTGGGGGAGGAGGGAGGGTTATCAAAACAGCCCTTGTATACGAAAAAGAACTACTGTACTAGGATTGACAATAATGTTAAAATCAAGGCTTCTGGGGGTGTCCCCTCCCCCCTTCTCCTTCACTGTGGCGCTGACGTATGAGGAAAAAACCAAAAACAAATAAAGCAGTAGCATTTATTTATTGTATTTATTTATTTATTTATTTTTATTTTTATTTATTTATTTATTTATTTATTTATTTTTTTGAAAAATATATAAGTTTTACATGCTTTCATTTCAAAGCAGAACGTTTTGTTTCAAATATGTTCCACAATACAGGATTTGCCTTTTTTTCTCTGAAATTACGCCATCATTGTTAAAGGTTTTAGTAAAAGAATATTGAATATGACCTATCGGGAGTAACTTGCTTTTATCTTTATTTTACGAGTAGAACCTTACCATTGCTTGTGTATTCTCGCTGGTATGCTAAATTAATTTTAGTTACCAGTTTGATGGTGATCTCAGCTTGAATCAATGAGTGGACAGCTGCGTCATGCTCGGTTATTCATTATTACAGACTGATGAGTCCATATCAAAGGCGAAACTGCAGTCTCTGTATGTCATAATCGGGCACTCGGCGTATTGCATATGAATATAATCTGTGTCAGAACGAATGTTTCAGCAGAATTTTACTTATATTGTTAAATTACTTATACTAATTGTCTTGTAATAGATGTACATGAACCCCACGTTTATACATTCATTTTAAATATTCATTTTCACAAGCCCTACAAACTAAAAAATTTTGTTCTTGAATATACTTTCGCCTTACATTTGTTTGTTGGAGTGGGATACAAAGAAATAAATAGCACTTAAATAACCAAGATATTTCACTGTTCTAATAAAATCTCTTAATGAAACACACAAAATTTTTCAAAATTGAATACACGAAATATTTTACGCGATTGATTTACTAACGGGAAAAATATCCTCATGTCCCATCAAAAGGTCAAAGAAAAATACGAAGTTTATTCAATAAATATTGGCAATAAAAAGTTATATAGATTAAAGATATTTTGCAAGGTATTAATTTAAATAAGCTTGCATAACATAGAACATATTTTTTTTAGCAATGCATTAAAAGTTTAGTTTTGATGAAAGGAGGTTGAAACTGAAACAAATGCTCGATATTAAAAATTAAGAAAATCGGAAGTTTCCATGCTTCCGTTACAAACGTCTCTGGGAAATGATTAAAGTGAAAAATGATCAAACTTAATCGGTTTCTTAGAAAAAATGACTCGGTTAGTTCGGCAGGTCGGACTTCAGTATCGTTATGAATAATAAGATAAAACTAATTTTTGAAAGAATTAAGCATTTATTTCATAGAAGTCATCAGCAACAGGTAAAAGAGAAATGCTAGTATAAAAGAAAATGCGAAAATCAATAGGGTGAAGTTGTGCTTTCATTTAAAACAGTATTCTGTTTCTTAACCACTTTGGAGAAACCTCAGAAACACTCAATATGCGAAATAAATATATGCTTTTTCAGATTTTTAAAATTATAACTTTTGGAAATACTCAAGGTCAAAGGTCAATTCAAATGACTTTCAAAATAAAAAATTGTATTTTTGTATCATGCAACATATCATTTTAAAGCTCTTAATGTAAACTTTCAAAATATATAAAGTTCAAGTTTCTAACTTTATTTGTTCCAGAATTAAGGTCAGGCAAGTATGAGCCGGTGGGAGCAAAACATGAAAACTTCGACCATTTATATCTAAAAAACTACAGCAGCTAGAGGGTCAATTTTTTTTTTTGATCCCACTTAGTAAATGGGTATAAACCTGCAAAATATTGTTATAATCTGCGAGCACTCACTTTTTAGGTGTGTGAGTTGACATGGAATGACCCTAAATGCTAATTTTGAGCAGAACTTAATATCGAAGTCGAATATAGCTAGAGGACGAATTAAAAAAATGACTGAAGTACCCACTAGTACGTTGTGTATGGAAGGGAAGTTCGTAGGGGTAAAAAAATCCCTGTGAAATCCTTCTCTTATCAGTAAAATGCAGGGCTGCGGAGTCGGGAGGAAAATGGCCGACTCCGACTCCTGGATTTTGAAACGTTCTACTCCGACTCTGACTTTATTTATTTTGTATTTATTTATTTTATTTTTTTTTTTTTTTTCAATTTCTCCCATTCACTGGAAGAGGGAAGAACCTCTAAACAGAGATTGAAATATTAATTCCTTTTTATGAAATTTCGCGTTGTATTTTATGTGAACCTAAGTCGCATACAGCGATAGAAAAGCAAATTGAAAATCAAATTTTTAAATAGTTACGGTATTAAAAGTGAGATTACTTAAAAATCCCAGTTTAAAAAAAATGAAAAGGATTAATATGCTCACCTTTAATGTTGAACAAATAGATGCTTATCAAATCGCTTGTTTTTAATTTTTGAAAGCTGTAACTTAAGAGAAAAAAAGCTTTTTTTCATAGTCAAAAAACCTTTCTTGAGAGGGAGAGGGCCGAACCGGTCGACACCCATCTGGTGGGTGACGCCCCAAGTTTATTTCATAGTTTATAAAAAAAAAATAGAAATACTCTAATTATAAAAAAATGTCCCCAATAAATCTTAAATTATATTTCTTTTATAAAATTTAATCGTAAATAGGGCACTATATTGCGGAGAGAGGCCGGTTACATGTACGTCTTGAGCAAATTTTACACAAAATGCGAATAGCTTTTACTATACCTATATTTCTTCTTCGCTTAACTTTTCATTTAAATGCTATTGGCTGCTTTAGAGTTAACCTCAATATGAAGATTTTAAGATTATTTGCAATTATTGAGTATTGTAACCAAGAAATCATATTGAGAACCAAGATTGTAGAAACAGACTTTAACATTAAATACATTAGATGTATTTTATCGGATCTTATGGATTCGAACTTTTGCATCAAATCATATTTGAATTTGTCGAACACCTCAGAAGTTTTCAACCGAGCTACGGGTCCCGCTTTGCTCAAGGGATAAGGGATACATTCTTTTTACTATTTTATAACTCAGTACGTAAAAAATATATTATTTTTACTTGAAAGTGATTACAGTAAATGTTAGACAACAAAACCGTTTGCTGACAGCTGCTATTAATTAGTTAAAGAAAGTTAAAACACAAGCAAATTAGCGGGTCGACGGAATAACCTATTACAGAAAATGAATTTTCGATAAATAAAGAAGTCAGCTAGTTGCCAACTGCAATTATTTTCTTATTAGTAAATCTTTATACAAAAATCAAACCCATTTATAGTTATTAAAAAAATGTAAGGAGGGTAAGTCAAAATTAGAGATTAAAAAAAAAAAAAACTCGGAATCGGAGTCTGTATTTTTTCAACGATTCCGAGTCCAAAGCCCTGCTAAAATGTTCCCCCCTTTTAATTGACGTTAATCCCTTCCATAGGGCGTAACCCACTCATTAAACTTGTTGCTGATAACGAAGTTAAAGCGAAATCCAGTACACACCTCAACAAAAAAAAAAAAAAAAACAAAGAGGAACTAAAAAGTAAAAAATAATTGGTCATACTTATGGAGGATTTCCTACCCAAACGTTGTCAGCCCGTGGCTGACCAACGCAGCACGTACTATAATAAACTCCAGATGGGACAGGTGTCCCACACATGGTCAGGCCGGAAATGCCAAAGAACCGGCTATCCGTGGGAAAAAGGTAAGACATTCTACGCTGGAAGTGGAAAGAGACCGGTGGTCTGATAGCCGGGCTCTGGGCTTGGTGATGATTCGTAATTGTAAAAACGCTGTACATATTGTATTAGAAATGATATAAATAACCAAGGCATTACTTAATAAAAGTTTAAATAAAAAAAATGAACTCCAGAGTGAAATAATTGCAAACGAACTGCACAATAATGCAATGCAGCAACAGGAAAAAATAACTAGGAGTTCACAATGGCGCAGTCGACAGGATATGTTTAAAAAGAAGCCGCTGCGGAGCAACCGAAAAGGACGTTTCTATATGTTCCTTTGGGGATTTGCTGAATAAGCGGAATCCTGTGAGCCAGAATTATGATTCAACGGAATCTTCAGCGAACTTTTAATGAGGCCAGGAGAGTATAGTCAAGTGATAGCAACATTGGAGCTGGACATACAAGAAAAGTTATCAAGGCCTGTGATTGGAAAGGAAGTGAACGAGATCGTGGAGGCTGAGGTGCGTCGCAAGAATAAAATCATCAGAGAAACGGTAAGCTTTCTATTCCCCAAGCATACTGTCTAAGAGCTCCGAGTTGTTGTTTTGGTAAAAGGGTACAGGGAAAAATACAGAATTGAATTGCAAATGTGAATAATGTTATTTAGAAGAACTAGTTATAAAGTATGACTATTGCTGTAGGATTACTGTGGTATAAGTAAATTATGAGTTGTATTTGTATTGTAGTGTAAATACGGTAATGGAATCACTAGCAGTTGGAAATGTTATATATGGAGTAGTGACATTTGTCTATGTTTTATAACATGAAATTATTTTTATCATTGCATGTGTATGTGAATGAGTTATGTTAAGTAAGAAGTTGAAATTTCCAGTGAGATTAAAATTTCAAAACTTCAAGAGATAAGCTAAAAATTGCTAGGGTAAGAAATTTTGATATTGTAGAAAATTTCGCAATGGCCTTCCTAGCAAAACAGAAGAAAGCAGATTTGACTGCATTAGCAGAAGAGTTAGGGGAAGTTTTGACACCAAATCTCACTTTACTACAGTTGAGGAAATTAATCATAGAGTCCACAGACTACGAGGAAGAACTAGTTAAAAATATGCTAGAGACGATAGTGGAAGAGAGGTTGGAAAGGGAAAGGGAGGAAAAACAAAGAGAAAAGGAGGAAAAACAAAGAGAAAAAGAGGAAAAACAAAGAGAACATGAGTATAGAATGTTAGAACTAAAAATTAAAAATCCTACTCAGGAAATTTCGGGAGGTGGGGAACAAGTTGCAGATGAGTTCACGAGTAATTTGAATAAGATGAGGAACGCGTTAGAACCACCGAAGAGAGTAGAAGATTGGCCTTTCTATTTTCAAAATGTAGAAAGAACGTTTAGAATATATGAGATTCCAGAAGGGCAATGGGGAAAGTTATTAGTATATAAGTTAAATGACGATATAAGAATGAGTACATGGATAAGTGAGGAGAATCTGAGCGATTATCACAAAATCAAAGAGATAATTTTGAAGAGATATCAAATCACCCCCTTACAACACAAAAAGAACTGGGAAAATTGTGTGAAAGTAAAGAAAGAATCATATACTCAATTTTCATATCGTCTAAGTACAGCATTAAATTTATATTTAAAGGCTAGGGAAATTACAACTTTGGAAGAACTAAAACAACTGTTGATAGCGGATAAAATTAAAGATAACTTAGGACCGCAAATAAAATCACATATATACTTAAAGGAAACAGGAAGCTGGTTACCGGTGGAGAAGTTAACTAATGAAATCGATAATTTTATTTCTGCTATGCCCGAATATGGGGATCAAAAGGTAAATAAATGGGTAGAGAAAGAGCTGACGGAAAGGAATAAAGAAAACCATCAGCAGAACCGTATGAATGCTCGCTATGATCAATATAAGGAGGGCGGAAGGGAAAGTAGAAGTAATAACCGATTTGAACGGCAAAATACAAGAAAAGATCAAAATACAATGCAATGCTATGAGTGTCAGGAAGTAGGACGTTTTAAACGGGCTTGCCCGAAGTTGAAAGTGTCAAGTAAAACCCAAAACAAAACGCCAGAAGAGAGGGGAATTAATAAGATATGTATTCCTATAAATAACTCACAGTTGGTGCTCAGAGATATCGAGGAGGGTAAATTGGAGAAAGATAGACCAATAGTTGATATTGCTATTGATGGACATAAATGTAGAGCCCTTGTGGATACTGGTGCGGAAATTAGTGTTTTTCGTAGATCAATAATCCCCGATAAATATTTAGAATCGGTGGGAAAAATATTTCTTAGACCAGCAATCGGTCCTCAAGTAGAAGCACAACTGGCGGCAGTACCTGTGAGTTTGTGGAGAGGAGCTGATGAATCAGTAAATCCTTACGTAACTGTGCATGTTGCCGTAGCAGAAAATTTAAATGAGATTGCGTTAATTACGGCCGAGGTTTATAGACTAGTGAATGAACAATGGGAAAAATATTGTGGAGAAGCAGAGCAAGTAGCCATGGTCCGTGAGCTGCGCGAGGTAACAGCGGGGGAAAGCGAAGAAAGACGCAGCGAGTCAGAAGGGGGGAGGAAAGAAGAAACCGAAGGGTTTGGAGATAACGGAGAAGAAAGCCCGAGCGTTACACCTCTGGGAAACTTGGAATGGGAAAAAGGAGAAACAGCAGGGGTGTTAGATCCAAGCCAGTTTTCTCAATTGCAGAGTTTTCGAAAGGAGCAAGCGGAACGTCAGACTCTTATCAATGCTTTCAAAGATGCGGAACAGGCAAAGAATGGATATTTGGTAGAATCGGAACTTTAATATCACAAGGGGATGGTAGCCGGACAAGAAATTAGACAATTAGTAGTTCCTTTCAATAAAAGGAGAGATATTTTAAAATTGGCACATGAAACTTTAACAGGAGGCCATCTAGGGACAAAGAAAACCCGCGATAGGATACAACAGTCTTTTTGGTGGGAAGGATTAACGAAAGAAGTTAATGAGTTTTGTGAAAGTTGTTACAATCGTCAGTTACGGCGTAAAGTACGAGTAAATGACCGGGCTCCAATTGAAGCAGTGGTACGCCCTGGGTTACCGTTTCAAGTCCTAAACGCTGATATATTTGGACCAATAGAACCAAAATCCTCTAGGGGGCATCGATATGTATTGTGTGTCATGGATCAACACAGTAGATGGCCAGAGGCAATACCTCTAAAATCCGAACATGCGAAGCCGACATGTGAGGCATTTATAGACATATTTATGAGAACCGGGATACCACGAATGATTGCAATGGATAATGCATCGAATTTCAAGGCTAAATTAACTCAGGAGTTATCGAAGAAACTTGGAGTAACCCCAAAGTTTTCTTGCCCAGGGTACCCCCAGTCCAATGGTTTGGTAGAGAGATTTGTGGCGACAATGAAAAATATGCTGCACCATGCCATCAAAAGTCATGGGAGGTCCTGGGACAAACAGTTGCCATTTTTGTTATGGGCGTATCGGGAGGTTCCCAATTCTACGACTGGAGTTCCTCCGTTTATGTTAGTATATGGGCATCTTCCCATAGGACCACTGGCAATATTAAAAGCTAGTTGGGAGGGAGATATAATCGTGCCTGAAGGAGTAGGCCGATCAGTTGGGGAGTATCTATTTACACTAAGGGAGAAATTAGAGAAAGCAAAAGAATTCGCTTGCGAACAAGCGGAAGTACAACAAAAGAAGTATAAACACCATCATAATCTGAGGTCACGAGAGAGACAATTTCAGGTGGGGGATGAGGTGATTGTATTAATCTTTGACTCTACAAATAAAATCTGTTCAAAATGGCAAGGACCAGGGGAGATAGTAGAAAAGAAATCACAACATTCATACTTGGTAAAGTTACCAGGGGGGTCAGTGCGACATTTACACCAAAATAAGTTGCGAAAATACGTTCAACCAATAAATACAATAGGGGTAATTTATGAGGTAGATGAAGAGTTCGGGGAAGTGCAGCATCTCCCGATAGAAGGGGAAGAAAATGTTCAATATGATGAAATAAATGACATCTTAAGGGATCAAAATCTGTCCGCCGAACGGGAGGAAGAAGTGAAAAAAATTATATGGGAATATAAGGAGGTTTTTGATGGGCAAATCAAAAGGGCAAACGTGGGAGCCCACTCCATTAAATTGAAGCCGGCAGCGCAAAGAAAGCAGCCTTACATATATAAAGTACCGGAGTCTTTGAAAGCTAAAGTGGAAAAGCAAATCGCGGAATTATTAGAAAAAGATTTAATTGAACCGTCATCAGGGGAAATTGCATATCCAATGGTGTGCGTTGCGAAAAAGGATGGCACGATTCGTTTATATTGTGATTATCGAGCGTTGAATGCTGATACACAGGTATTGTCCGTTTTTCACTAGCTGAGACTTGGCCACGCCCCCAACACGTGGTATCGGAAGATTCTATATGCGTCTTTTGGGGATGAGGCTTCAGACCAACACTGAGAAAGGTTGCAATTGGCCATCGTTATCGCGCTGTAAGAAGACGAGTGTTCCATAATTTTCTAAGAAATTACCTCCCACCTTCTTTCTCGAAAAAAAGGTGTGCTACTAAGACAATTGTTCGACTTAAAAGTATTTTAAGATTTGCAGTGTATTTCTATACGTTTTGGGTTAATTTATCATTTTTTTTTCGAAGGAAATCCTAAACTTTCTGTCTTTCACGCTAAGTAAACATTTTCTGAAAACACGGTGAACAGTTGCAGTTGAAATTGGAAGGAAAATTTTTCCTTCTATTCTGCTGAAACTTTCACAGCTCTCAAACGTGGGTTTTTCATAGGTATTCTAACTATAAATCTCTAATCGCATATTGTTAACTTTGCTGGTCAACCATTTCTCACCTTATTTTCGATCCGATTTTCTTCTTCAAAGCGTTTATTAAATATTACACAGTGCTTAGGGATAAATGAACTACTTTTGCAATATTTCGAACTGTTTTACTTCGAATATAATGAAGAATTAATGCGTTTTCGAATTGTGTTTGTTGTTACTTTGCGAATACGAGTCATTTTTAAAATAATACGTAGATTTGTAAAGTGAACAAGCAAAAATTAATGCCAAAAGATTTTTTAACTATCACCGCATTGAAAAAATAACAAAAAAAAAAAAAAAAAAGAAAGAAAGAAAACGACAGACGATAACTTTAATTTCGAATTTTTCTGAAAATATTTCTCTGTCACCTCATTTTTGGCCCATTTCAAACAGTCAATATTTTGTAAAAAAAAAATGTTGAATTGATGTAATCATGTAGAGACAGTATGAAAAAGTATTGAACTACTATTTCGATTCCTAGGCACTTCATTTTTAACCATACACATTTAAAGCCTACGAACAATTTAGGAAGCCTCAGTAGGTAAGTTGCACTCTGTGTGACACATTTCAATACTTAAGTAATATTTTTTTTCCAATATGGCTTTTATTCTTCAGAAATGAAAAAAGGAACAAAACAAAAATTAAAGCTTTTCACATGCCAATATGGTTATCTACAGAATAATTGAATGAGTGCCTGAAACAACGTTTTTTGTTACTGTTTTAACCTATTTATTTTTGTAAATACGAAAAAATATACATGCTTTTTTTATTCAAGTTTTTTCGATTACTCTAAAAGTAATTCAGTTCTTCCAATACTTTTACGGAACAGCGTTACGTGTGGGGATCATAAAATAGGCAAAAGTTTGTTGCCCGTATTCTAATACAGATCCGAACAAGGACGGACACAAGGGAGGAGCGATGGGGCGACCGCCCCTTCCTTGAGTCGAAATGCAGAACTCTTCCACGGCATGTCTTTGATACTGAAGTTGAAAATTGTTTTAGCCTATCTTCAATAGTTCGACGAAGCTCTTGCTGTCTGGAAAATGAAAGTGTAGCACATATCTTATTCTTAACACATTACTGATAGAGATCTGAACTTTGTATAGGAAGTATTTCAAAGTTCCAAAAACTCAATTTTAGAAGATTTTAGATGATATTAAATAGGGTTATAGGGTTCAAGGGCTCTTCTCGGGAAAGTTTGGAAAATTGAAGTCCCCCCCCCCAAAAAAAAAAGATGAACTTTAATGGGACACCTTTGATGGCGTTAAGGTAAGGGATGGGGTTTGGTACACTCCTCCGCAATTTTGTAGAAAAGGAAGTCCCTCCCCTTCCCAAAATAACTGAAATGAGACGATCTTTCATGGTGTTTGGAAAGGGGGCGGCGGAGGTTTGCGAATTTATAAAAGGGTAAGGGTGTGAAATCAATCGCCCCCTCCTTGAATAGTTTCTGGATCCGTCCTTGGCTCTGAATGTAAAATGCGTTATTTTTATCAAGAAACGTTGCTATAGTCAACCTATTCAGTTGTTCAACATATCTCACACTGGCAAGGAAACTGACTCAACCACAAGAAAAAAAAACAGCAATGGAGAAAATTAAGGTTTGACGCAATAGTAATTTTAAGTGATTTAGTCTCAAACATTACAATATGCGCAGTCAACTTATTATGTGATGTTTATTAATTAGTTTTTGAAGTATAAGTAGGGGAATAATGAGAGTTCTGCAACAGGAGGCGGTGGCGCTAGTATGCATCTACAATCCGCCTCCCCCTCCCACTCTTCCTCCCACCGCCTCCTCCACTTCCTCCCCACCCCCTCCCGACCTTGGGGTTGACCCTCCCCACGACCGGGGCCGCCGCGAGAACCCGTAGAAGGTGACGAGGGTTTTTCCCGCGTTTTAGATATTTTTCCCGCGTTTTCGGACTTAGAATATTTTGAACTTGTTGTCATGGTATCCACAAAGTTTTTACTTTTTGGATGGCGAGTTTCGGTTTTGGAATGGCAACACTTGTTGTCATGACAACCAGAGTTTTTAGTTTTCGGTTGGCAACACTTGTTGCTATGTTTTAACTTATGCTATGTTTAACGTCGGTGGCGCCATCTATTGAGATATTTCCGGACTTTGAATAATTTCGACGAATGGTTGTCAAGACAACCAAAGTTTCGCGAATTTAATTATTTTTATTTTTACAGAGTGTCGCTGCTGGGAATCGAACACACGATCTCCAAAAGGTCTTAGTAGCTGTCAGATTTAGACACGCGCAAACTGACCAAGCTACTAAGACCTGAGTGTAAGCACGTTAATTATCATCTCAATATAATTTTCACATGAGGTAAATGCACATGGCGCCATCTATCGTGACTTTGAGTATTTTTTTCTGGACTTTGAATAATTTCGACGAATGGTTGTCAAGACAACCAAAGTTTCGCGAATTTAATTATTTTTTGATTATTTCAATGCTTTATGAACTTGGATTATTTTTCATGAATTTGATTATTCATTTTAGAGTTCGAATATTTTTTAACATTCAGATCTTAGACTAATTCGACGTCTTTCGTTCTTTTGATTATTTTCGAGCGTTTTCAAACTTTAAATATTTTTCACAAAACTTTTTTTTTTTTCATGCATTTTTGGACTAGAAATTTTTTCACATCCATACATTTAGGATTTCGATTATTTTTTCTAGTTAGGTCTTTGACTATTTTAAAGCTCTTTTGTCTATTTTTAGCAATTTGTAGACTTAGTTTATTTTTATACCTTTTGATTTCTAATTACTTTTTTCATCTTTTATTCATTTACAAGTGTAATCGACTTTATCATTTTTCCAACTTAAACTATTTTTTTCATCATTTAGGAGTTCAATTGTATTTTCATACATATTTACACTTAAAATATTTTTCGAATTTTGATTTTCTTTTTCATGCATTTCAAACTTTATCATTTTTACAACTTTGGTTCTTTGCACGAATTTCAAAACTTGCAATCAATTTACTCTTAGTAGTAATTAACACTTATCATTAACAAATTTTCACGAATTTTAAAAATCAACTTAATTAATTTTTTCCAGTAAGCAAATTTCGCACTCAAGTTACATTTCATCACTACATATGCTTTTCAAGAGATTCATTTAATTTATCACATTTTATTTAATCAACTCCAATAATTATTTTTTGATTAGTATTTAACTTAGTCATTTCATCGCATAGTATTTTACTTTATTATTTTTTTTCATACAAGCACTCTTGTTAGAATAAAACAAAATTTTCATGAATTTGAATCACTTTGACTATTTCATTTTCCCAATAATATTTTATTTTACTTTAACATATTCTCACGCGTTTTACTATTTATCATTCATTTACCAAAGTGATGAAAAATGTTCCCGCTATTATATTCAAAATACAACTCTTTCAATATAGTTATTTTCCAAGACGAAAGTTAACAAGTTTTTCTAAATTATTACTTTACAGCCAACTAATTTCATTAACAGAGTTTTCAATACAATTTATAAATTTCAGTTTTATTTATTAATTTTTCATTCGCATGCAAATAAATTCAAAGTCGCAAATTTCATTCAAGTCGGCTTCAATTTTGTATAACTGAAGAAGCTTCCAACAAAACACTCCCACATCACAACCAAGACTTACAAAAGATATTTTTACAAAATTTCAAATCATTTCAAGAATATACACACTCATAGAAAATCCCCAACAAAATAAAATAAAAAGTTGGCTTAACACAATTTTAGACCTATCATAAGTACTATATTTGCTCCTTTTAAAGAATTTTCATTAAACTTCGAATTAATTTAATGCTAGTTCATGATCAACATAAACAGATAGGAACAGACACACACAATCTTCGTGAAAAAAAAAAAAAAAAAAAAACCCCGGAAACAATAGTAAATTTATCATACGAAGAAAAAAATATTTTAAAGTCAAAAATCCAACCTTTGTAGGAAAAGACTCCTCCAATACTTATGCATTGATGCATTATTGAAGATAATGAATAATATTACAAAATATGCGTCGATTTTAAATTTAACAACGGCATAAAATGTAATATTATCCAAACTTCATTTCCATGCCTTCC